>NW_010327890.1:0-2047 GCF_000700745.2 Antrostomus carolinensis
TCATCCCTGTTAGCAGAGGTCTGAAAGCAGGAGACAAAGTTTCTTATATAGGCGTGACCACAGAGAGAGCTTTTTGGACACCAGCGCCAATTAAGTGTTTGGTGCTACTAGAAGTCCCGGTGGAGTTCCCTTTGTCATGCTGAGCAAGCCAGAGATAAAGGGTTCATTTCTTACGGGCTTCTTAGACAGGATCAGCTTGATGATGGACATCTTTAGAAAGTCTACAAGATACTTGTCTTATTTTACTCCCAGAAATAGTTCTGTTGGTAAAATAAACTGTGCTCCTTCAGCTAGGTTTGACAGTAAAAGAGAAAGATCTCCTCATTAAAAAAAATAATCCTAGATGCATTTCAGCTAACATAATTAATAAATTTTTCCTGCGTATTTGACTCTCCAGTCATGGTACATATCCCATAACATGACCTTATTTTCCCTTCTTCTTAATGATGAACTTATGTGCTTTAACTTATTTCACATCTGAATTAATTTGAAGTTCTTCCCTCTGCTGGTGTCTGCTGCACTGATTTCACAGATTTTGTGGCTCACATGTCTTTATGTTGAGACCAGTTTTTTCTTGGCAGCTCTTTGGTGAATAGTTTTGGCCTGTCCATTTTTTGTAGCTCCACAGAACTGATACTTCAGCCCCACTGCAGATTGGAAGGGTTTTTCAGCATGGTCTGGGCTAATCTGTTTCTTGCTGACAGCTCTTACATTTTTATCAGTTTTGTAACGTTAATTAATGCAACAGCCTCCAGTCCCAGTTGTCTTAAATATTTAGAGGAGAAAAGGAGATTTATGCACATTTTTGCTGCAAACTAGATTTGGTTGAATTTCTGAGTTAGATTCCCAGCTGGTATAAATCAGTGAAGTTCCACTGAAGTCTTTTGGATGATCAGTTCAGCTGAGGATCTGACCTTTCTTAATTAAATTGCATCACTTATGGAAGTTGAGCTGTTTTGCACTGAGCATATGACACTTGCTGCTGTATTTTTGTGTAGAGATATAGGATATGTTTCTACTATCTTTTATCTCTTGTGTAACTGTAAAGAAAGACAGGTGTGTGTGTGTACATTTATACACACACAGGGAGATTTATACACACAGTCACCCACACACAAATAAATGTGGTAGGAAAACTCCTCCCTCTTTTTTTCTATCATTAATTATGCACTAGTACACTACAGGCTTCAGCTGATGTGAATGGGTAGAACCTCACTGAAGATATGGGCCACTGTGTCTGAATTTGTTGCCATGTATCAGAAAAGCTCCAAAAACAAACAAACAAAAACCCCACCAAGCATTGCTACCAAACTTGGAGATACTTGGGAACAAAGCAGCTCCAAACAGAAATAATTTAGGTTTGCCCCACTGAGAGGTCCCTCCTCCATGGGTCCCTGGATTAAACACCCTTTTCACCCAATGTAGTCCTGCTTGGGATGCACAGAGCACGTGAGGTATCTTCCTAGGGTCCAACATGTGAAACCTCCTACTTACTGGGAGGAGTGGGAAGGGAATGGTGATGCTGGGCAGGCCATGGATCTGGGAACTGTGATGAATTAGATGAGAACGTTGTTCCAAGGAAGCTCAGAAGTTCCTTTTTGCAGCTTTGGAGCAGAGTTGGGTGTCTCCCTGCTGTTAGTCTTTCTGTCTGTTTTCTCATCACGTTAATCTCTGTCAGATTAACATTGACTTTAAACTCTTTCAAGTCGTTATGACAAGTGAGTATGGCAGTAAATTCTTCCCTATCAAGAGTGAGACAAATTGTACTGCGCTGCATATTATGGCGTAGTACTGCTAATTACTTAACTTGATAAATGTCTTCTGATAGGTTATATAGTTAATGAACAAAGATGTTAATTGCTCTTATCTGAAATAGCTACATTTGCAGGGGCATTCTCTGGAGCCATGGGTGTCTCCTAACAGAGATTTATTTCAAATCGTCCATTGTTTTCAGCAGTTTCAGAGTCCATTACCCTTCATTGTGCCAACTGAACAGTCTCCACCCCCATCAAAGTTTTGAGAGCAATCAACTCTTCCTACGTGTTAT
>NW_010327890.1:2077-26313 GCF_000700745.2 Antrostomus carolinensis
ACTTCTGTGTAATACAGTATGCTCATCATCCTGGGCTACAGCAGCGTGGCTCATTCTTAAGAGCAGCCAAGAGAGAAATAAGCACCTGACAGTGGAAGAGCAAGGGTCTGGAATAGCCCCATTTCCCCCTGCCATCTGGAGTATTTAATTGGGAAAATCATTCTTCATTGTTGTGTTAGTGGGAGTTGTCAGTCTAAATATGTTTTAATGCAAATAACCATTGCTATTTATAGAATTCATCTTTTCTAAGTGCTTTCTTTGGAAAATATGCAGCTGAAGATTTAGTACATTATTATATGAGTAAGTGCATACAGGCCTCATATTAACAATGGACGTCATGTTTATTCTTTCCCTTTTAGAATTTCCCATGGAAACAAGTGGACAGATTTTTTGCATTATTGACTAGTCTGCTGCTGCCGACTTTTCCCAGAAATGCTAAGAGGAAACTAGCCTTATGCGTGAGCCTACATGTTCTTCCAGTTTTGGGAGCACTGGATTCCCCTAAGATTTGATTTACAGTAGGTTTTGATGTGTGGCTATTCTGGTAGAAAGTTGTTTCGAAGCTGTATGATTAATAAATCTTTATGGAATTGAAAAAAGACAAAGTTCTCACTGAGGTTAAAACATACCTGATTTCCCAATGGAGCAATTGCGTGTTTTGTTAGGAGGCTAAAGGCTAATGTGAAGAGAAAAATGTTTTCTTAGGGTTTTTGTTTGTTGTAATAAATTTCACTTTCATTTATGAGTCTCTCAGTTTTTCAGAACATGTTAAACAGCAAACAACCAGAAGTTAAAACTGGTACCTGTAAATCTGTAAGCTGATATATGTAGATTCTCTGGCCAAACTTTCCTAAGTCAAGATTAATTTTGTAGAGTGAATGAGGAAAGTGCATTATCTTGCTTCGTTTGATAGATTTCAGACTTTGACAAGAAATACAAGTCTCCTTTCAAAAATGTCAGCTATAAAAATAAGAATTATTATTTTCTTAAATAAAGGCATTTTCAACTGAACTTGATATATTACTGCTCAAAGATGCTGTGGCTTTAGACTGTCTCATACCGATAATTAGACTGAACTATTCAGGTCCTCACTGCTCACTCCCTTCCCCATGATGTGCTGCCTGCTAAGTTATATTAACATATTAGTTTCTGTTTCACATTAGAAATGGGGCCAAAGGAGCTAAAAAGTAAGCTGGCAAAAGCTGGATGGGTTTCCTGATCTGCCTGATGCCACAGCCAGACAGATGTTTGTGGGTGGATGGAGGTGGGAACACTGCTTAGACTGGTATTGATGCCAGATACTTCGTGGTGACCCACCGAGGGTCTCATTTTAGGTATTTTCAAATATCTGAATTCATATTTCTGGTTTTGCCTCTTGTTCTAATTTGAATTTCCTATGGAGTGATCTGAGGGTGAGGACACAGCTTCTGGGGGTGTGTGCAAGCAGGACCAGCTGGAACATGAGAACATGCAACACTTGCACTGCTTATTTATCGACCACAATGATTCACCTTGATCGACGTTCACATACCTGAATGTCAAAATAGCCTGTGTTTTGAGAGGAACCAGTGACTCAGGCTGTGGTTTTACCTCAGGCCATTTCCTGCAAAACGGCTGAACTGTGCTTGGTTTTGTGAAAACACAACCCAGGGAACTCGGCTCTGTCATCCAATCTGTGTGTGTGTGCAGGGATTAGGGAAAGGACACCTTTGTCTGGGGCTGACCTTCACCTCGTTAGTGCCGTGGTCTCCGTGTGAGGAACACCACAGCCTTTTGAGGTCCAGGAAGCCTGGGGTTCGAGGACAGCTCTGTTTCAGTGCTTCTGAGCATCTCTGCACGACCCTAATGTGGGAGTGTGGTCTTCAGTATGTGACAGCATCTAGAAGCACAATTTCAGGGAGCTCTACACAGCGATAAATCACTTTGCTTTAGACTCTTTCCATTGCAAAACAGATGTGAAGCTTCCTATAGCTGGTGTTTTCAGAACTGAAAATACTTTACTTCCTAGAACATGGTGTTTTTAATGAAAATAGAAACACTGCATATAACATTGAGTAAGATAACAAACAGCTGCAGTAAAAGTACAGTGTGTGAGGTATGGCTGGATAGAAGGTATAGAATTGGGATCATATATAAGCTACCTCATTGGCCTGACGCTTTCATTTGGAGAGGTTAACCATCTGTGTAATTCCGTGCTATGCTTTAGGTAGGCTTCCCATCCTTTGCAGACTGCAGAACTTAAGTGTTCCTCCATTCTCCTTAATGAAAATGCCTGTCCTATGAGAAGTCATGCCTGACATGAAATCACTTGTGCGTGTCTACAGAGCTGTGATTGAACCGGATCAGTTACCTTTAATGCTGTTTAAATGGACGGTTTAAGGTATAGAAGAGACTTCTCTTGGGAACAGATTATGTGAGAATTCTTCAAATCCTCTTTGAAGTTAATGGAGGGTATTAAGGGCAGTCAGCACCTTCCTAAGAGAGAAATTTAAATTGCTTTGATTAATTTCATTTTGTATTTGCGTCGGCTGGTTCTGGATTTCTCCCATCTTTCAGAGCATGTTTTTGATAACTTTGCCTCCTGAGTATACTAGATTTTATGCTGGCTGTTTTCCTATTTTTCCCTGAGTGTTGTAATGCTGATTACCAAAGGATCTCGGGCCTTTGGCTTCCTGTGCGAACGAGATAATTACTCTCCAGTAGGCAACGCATGACGTACAGTATCAGCATTAAGCCACTGGGATTCCAGTCACTAGTGTAGAACAATATTGTGGGTAAATGAATAAGCAGAAGTTTATCATACTTCCTGCATAACAAGGTTTTTGTTAAAGAGACAGTGAAAATTGTTTTCAGCGAGGGCCAGTGTAAAATGAACGCTGCCGTAACAAATGTTACTGAAAAATGTATTAAAGCTCAGTTCTCTGGCTTGCTGGGTTTTTCTTGCTGAAAAGGCAACTGCCTTCTTGTAGCAGCAAAGGTGGATGACAAGGCCATCACTGCATTTTGGCAGATGACATTTGTGGCCTTATGAAGTGTCTGACTTCAAAGTACGATTTCCAGATGCACCACCTACTTAACTTATGGAGGAAAGTTGTACCTATAAGAAGTACAGACGTTCCAAACGCAATTTGCTTATTTCTCACTCGCCCCCAGGAATCCTGTGTTGTAATTTTAAGAGTTGGCCCTGTTTGACCCTGAAATAGATGTGATTTCTCTCTTGCCTTCTTTATTTCAAGACTGTCAGTTAAAAATAACTTCTGTATTGGGCACAGTGGGAGTAAGTTTGAGAAACTGAAGTTAGATGTAAACCGGCAATAGTGAGAAAATAATTCATAAACGTAATGAGCTTGATTCTCTTGCAAGACAGGGCTAATCCAAGGGTTTATCCACGTGGTGGGATTAATCAGCGTTTTTGTATGAAAATAGTTTCTCTGCCATAGCAATACTGATCAGTTTGCTTACACTGTGGCAAAGCGAAATAAATGACGTCCTTGAAGACCTCTCTGAAATACTCAAATTACTTAAGCAACATGAAGACTTGCATAAAGTACGGTGTGTGTACACATACTCGATAGATACACAGCTATATCTCTGTGTATTTACTTACGTTTAGGCCATAATTTTACGTGTGCTTGCGTATATACTTTTATGTTTCAGTTTATCTCGGAGGTAATTGTACTTAGGTAATGCCTAAGAATTATGGGGGTACTAATAAGGAGTTTCATGTTTAACTTTGTTTTGTTGCTACTGTCAATTTCTGTTGTACATGTAATTGCAAAGCACAGTTACTAACTTATGTTTTAATTGTGACTTTCAGTTTAAACTGGGCATCAGCAGTCTGTGTGGGAAAACAGTACTTGGGTATAGGCTGAGATGGGTAGGTTGGTTGCTCTGCTTTTGCTTGAGTCTAAAAGCTGAAGGTCTTTGGAGCCACAGGAGCCACTGTCAAATGTAGCAGTCTAGATTTTGGTGATGTGCTTGATCAGCCTTGCAGCCAGGGAGAAGAACAAGAATGCATGGAATAAAAGCATCTTAATATAGTACACTCCTGTTCTGCATGCATGATTGAGATACTTCTTCGTACATTGATAGCACGTGGATTGCCAGACCCTTTCGTAGCTCAGTTAAACCTGAGATTAGGTTCTCTTGATTTTTGGGTCCAGAACAAATGCAGTTGGAATACATTTTTGTATTTCAGGCACCTAGGTCTGGCCTGGTTTTGTTTTTGTGTGGGTGATCTTAACACTTGAACAAGTTGGATGAAGGTGACTGGATGGACCTCTCTGTTGAATGGCCTGTGTAGGAATTTTACATTCCAATGAGATATTTTGCGGGTATTTTTAACACCAAGAGTAGTTTTGATAGTGCTGTTCTTACTTTGAAATTGTGAAACTTCTGATGGCTAAGTAAACATTTTTTTTTTCCTTTGTTTTCTTGCAGCCAACTGGGTACATGGAAAACTCCATTTCCTACAGTGCTATTGAAGATGTTCAACTGCTTTCCTGGGAGAATGCTCCTAAGTACTGTTTACAGCTCACAATCCCAGGGGGTACTGTCTTACTGCAGGTACAGTAAACACTGAAGTACAATTTTCTTTCTCTCTTACTATGAATCTCCTTTAACTTCTGTTTGCTCTACACAAAATCTTAATTAGATGGACTCAGAAAAGGCAGAGAACTCAGTGCTGTCAAATTATCTAACTGCCAGAAAGTCTGCTCAGGGTGATAGCTCTGAAACTCTGCACATTGTTTGACAGTCAGAATGGAAATTTTGGGCACTCCACAGCACTGAACTTTGGAACTACTTTACTGTAGGAAAAGAAAAACAGCTGAAAACCCAGCTGCTTGCCCCCCAAAAAAACTTTGAACAGCCATAAGTTGAAAAAGACCGAGCTGACTCCAACTTAAGTCTTAGCATAGTTCTCAACATGGTTTCAAAGGCAATTTGTTACCTGTTAGCCTTTGGGAATTTAGTTTTCCAGTTGAATATACAGTTACAACTATTGTGTATATACATTTCTGGCAAATAGGACTGTAAACACACTGGGTGAACAATTTCTGCAGAAAATGTGAAAAAAAGGTCAATTTAAAGTGTGAATAACTCATGAAAAGTCAAAAGATTTTTTTTTTTTCTTGAAAAAGTATGGACAACTTCAAAGGATTGATCATAAAGCTTGTGGTTTTGGGTGTGTACAAACACACATGCACACTTTAACTGTACCACTTTTGCACAAAATGTAGTCCAGTAGATGAAAAGATGGAAATGTACTGAGTTGCAGACTAATGACTGTGATGAACATGTCTGCTGGATCATTTTTCCATGAGAATCATGGTATGTGATGCACTGATCCAGTGTTTAGAATAAAATAGACTATTTTGGTTGGAAGGGACCTATGACAATCATCTAGTCCAACTGCCTTACCAATTTGGGGTTGACCAAAAGTTAAGCATGTTGTTAAGGGCATTGTCCAAATGATTCTTAAACACTGACAGGCTTGGGGCATTGACACCTCTCTAGGAAGCCTGTTGCAGTGTTTGACCACCCTCTTGGTAAAGAAGTGCTTCCAGTTTAAACCTCCCTTGGTGCAGCTTTGAACCACGCATCCTATTCACTGGATACCAGGGACAAGAGATCAACACCTCCCTCTCCGCTTCCCCTCTTCAGGAAGCTGTAGAGAGCAATGAGGTTGCCTCTCAGATTCCTTTTCTCCAAACTAGACAAACCCAAAGTCCATAGCCATTCTTCAGGGCATTCCTTCCAGAAGGAATTTCATTATTTCTTGGTGGTGAGTTGTTTGCTGAAGCCCTGTAGATCCACAAAGTATACAGATACCATCTGTATCCAGGGAAAGTTTAATCAAAGCTCTTCGGAAATGGCTTTACCTGGAGATCGTGAGAAGAACAACCCAAGCGGTATCATTCAGTAACCCAAGGCTAGGTGCCAAGCTGCTCTGTATTTTCCATACTGTAGAATTCTGTAGAGAGGTGGAACAGCAAAGTTGACTCTGAGTTGGGAAGCCAATATGACTAACACTAGATGCTATTATTAGGTCCAGCTCTCCTTTGCCTTCATTTCAGACAGGCTGATGGGTCTGTCCGTACGCAGAGCTGTTTACCAGCAGCTCAGAGAACACAGTACTTCAGCCCTTCACGTGGTTCCTGTGCTTGGGGTTTGGAATGGTTTTGGAATGTCATAAAAATATCGTGATGTTTTGATGATTTTTAACATAGCAAATAGACTTTCACTCTGAAAAGGTTAGAGGTGTACACAGAAACATTCATGGCCACATCCCTTGTTGAGTATATTTCTGGAGCTCCCTTTCATTTACTTCACTGGTGTAATCCTGGAGTTTTGCAGCTCTGTAAAGGGGGTTGCAGCCGTTCCCCTATTTTAGTCTGAAAACGGTGCAGCTGGGTAAGTTTGGGATGACCTGAGAACATCTAACTTTGTGGACTCTCCTGGTGCATAGGTAGCTTTTGTGTGTCTTTTCACATGTCCTTGGAGCACAGGCGTGTGTCCCATTTGCACGTGGAGCATGTGTACGTGCCTCTGCTCAGTGCCTAGTGAATTTCTGTGGCTCAAAATGACTGAACCCATTTTAGGTGTTACAAGGGAGCGTAGGGAGTCTGAATTTCTGTGCTTTGAAGCCTGTACTGTGCGTGACATTGGGGAAGGCAGGAAGACAAGCCATGGTTTCCCAACAGCTCTATTAGGGTTATTGTTATGGATGAAATCTTTCTTGCTAATCAGTTAATTGAAATAATTAGAAAGAAACTAATTTGTCAAGTTGGATGATTTTGATTTTTTTCTTGTGATAATTTTGACTCTGTTTTTTCCATAGATTTCCTTCATGGTGCTAGCATTTATGTTTATATCTGTTTCAACAGCTAGAATAGTTACGTCTGCCTCTCCAAATTCCAGTTCCAAGTCTTTATTCTGTAGTTTATGGTAGCTGCCTTTGTGGGTCTGGTTAATAGGAAATAAGATAGAAGTTTGAACCCACAGCTCCCTGCTGAGTTTAAAGGAAATTGGTAGGGTGTGCAGACTTTAATCTGGAACAGTCTGCTATTTATTTCTTTCAAACAAACCCAACAAACCAAACACACAAATAGTTACATTTGTAAAAAAATAACATCTTAGATGCCTTGGTACTGTCTTTGAAAAGATGAGTGTCTTTATATAACCTCATAGGAACTGATGAAGAAGTGGAGTGAGCTGGGCTTCTGTTATGTGTGTCGCTGACTGGCTGAGCAGACTGGGTCAGATTACACTATAACTCTATGGGAATTTCAACATAATTGAAAAGACAAACTTTAAAAATGTTTTTAGTATGATTTGGTGTCTCGTTTCATCAGATGTGGCCAAATCGGAGAGAGTGTAAAAATAGATTTCCCTTACACAGTTGCAATGCATATTTGCAAATCCAAAACAGTACTAAAAGTTATGTTTAGTATACTTAAGAAATCAAGATGCAAAAGCTGGATTTATCACACAGAGTTCAGCAGAAATTCTCTAGTATATGTGGCAAAAAGTCTTAAGTATCCAAAAGGCACGTTCACTGAGGTGCTGGGAAATGGAGATGCTGAGGAATTAGCCCTGGCATACTTCAGTTATTTCCAGGTTTCCAAGAGACTTCAATATGGGAAATTGGGACTTCTGATCTTCAATAAAATCATTCTGCCATGCTAGTCTGAGCAGCAGCGTGCTCTGATGTAATGTCCAACTCCAGTATCAGGAAGTGTATGAGAATGGAACAAGTCAAACTAGTCCAAAATGTGTTCCCAGTGCACTTTTGATGAAGTCTTGTTGTTTAGGTGTTTTGTTTTTTTCTTTCTTCTTTTCAAAGACTTGATATAAATAAGATTTATACATTGAAACACTGAAAAATATACGTTGAAAAATAAGTTTTATACATTAACATTAAATGATTTGCTTTGACTAATCCCCGATTTATTTAATATTTCATTTTAATATTAACATTTTGATATATGGTTTTACACGTACTGTGTTGTAAATTCTTTAATACTGTGGGATACTATTGACATGGCTTGACATAAAACGAAGCATTTTAGTAATTCTGAATCACAGGCTTTCCTGATTTTTCATTTTGCAGAAAAAAAATTAAAATTCCAACTTCTGCTTCACTAATTTGAAGCAGAAACAAATTTCGGACAACTGGCATTTCCCTCAGATAGAAATTCATTTCCAGCAGTCCTTGTGGGAGGATGTCAGCGTGTAGTGTTAGAGCATCCTTCGTGTATTTGTCTGTGTTAGGCGTGACAAATGCCACAAGAGAGTCCGAGTCCATGTTCAAGTTCTCATCCCCCCTGTCTGCTGTCGCCAAGGTCTATTTCTGGCTTATTACTGCACAGTAATGAGTCAGAGAAGGAAGAGTGCCATTACCTTTCCTTACATCATCCTGATGTCCTCCCATAGCAATACTGACCCATCCTAACCTATTTTAACACATGAAATCTGACAGGCAGCGCCGGAGGTGATGCAGCTCCTCGCAGGAGATCGGATCACGATAACAGGATGTGTCTACTGGGTTTCAGAGGAGGGTTTGGTTCTCAGGCATCAAACAGCTTAATCTGGGCTGGGATTGCATCAAAAAGTCATCTTTGTGTGTGTGCGTGTGCTTCCCACTCAGTGTTTGTTGTATAAGCACAACTGTCTGAGCACGGGCGTGTTTCACCACCCGGCGTCTGGGGATTTGCGTTGTCCCTTGTGGGAGTCATGGACGGTCAGTTTTCTAGACATGCTGGTGGCTTGTCCTTGCTTTCCTCCTGCCGAATGATGTGGTCTCTGGTCCTTCTGATGAGCAGCAATCAACTCTCACAGATGGCTTTTTTTTTTTCCCCCTACAATTGTGGGATAGCAGGTGTGAAAGAAGGTGTTGCTGAAGGTGGCTCGTTAGGCCACAAGCTCTTTAGGCCAGGAAACAGGAGCTAAATTTAGCCTTTGAAGAAGTGTGAGCTCTTCAGAATCAGTAATAGCTGGGCCTCCTTGAGCTGGGCTAAACTTCTGCTCTTCTCCTTTCCGTTTGTAAAGCACAATGTGTGATTATGGTATTGTGTGGATGATTATGAAAAGGATGCTGCTATTGATACTGAAATAACTGGAAGAACCTTTTGAAAAAGATTGAAAAAAAATTTAAGAGTATAATTTCGCAAGCTTAGCACCAAATGTAGAAAGAGTCCCAGGAAAAAGGCTTTGGTATTTCACTCGTGACAGTACTGCCTGCTTTTCCCCAGTATCCTTTCTTTCAGATGGGTTCTAAATGCCTTAAAGCCGCCACTTCCATCCCTGCCGCTAGCGTTGTTTTATTCATTTCTTGGCAATCAAGTGTGGTCAGAAGGAAAAACAAACAGAACAGGAAGCCTTGACAAGCACAACAGTCACACGTTCAGCTCAGTGCTTGAGCACGCTGTTTTTGCCAGGGAGTCCCCATGGTAAATGTTTCCACTGGATTTTTTAGTAACAATTTATTTTAGTCTTCTCAGAGAACTTGGCTTTTGTTTTAAGTGCGAATCCAGCCGACGTTACTGGTGTGGAGAGGTCATGCAAGGACCAGAATCCAGCAGAGATGGGGAATATTTTCAGGAGGAAAATAGCATTTCTAGCAATTACCATCAGCTCTGTCTGTACCTTGAGTTAAGCCAGAAGAGTGGCAGGTTTCCCTTGCCCTCCTGCCCGTGTTGTGGAGATGCAGTGCTGGGATGTGTATCAGCAGTGTAAGGGTTTTGTACGGTCTGCGTGAGGCAGAATGTGTGTGCCATGGGGGTTCAACTTCCTGCAGCCCTGAGCCTGCTTTGCTCCGCTGTTCCTGTCACTGATAATAAATTGGTGCAGAGAAGCCTGCAATATTTTATGAGTCCCAGTAATGAACATCAGCTGGAAGAAAGCATAACAAAACCCCATCCTGCTGACCAGAGAACGAGCAAGGGAGAGAAAGAGAAACATAGAATAAAAGTGAGAAGAGTTAAAATAAGAATCTGGATCATCAAATCCCACTTATTGCTCCATCTTCCCACATGGCAAAACCCCTTAGGAGGGTACGTATGGAGGATGCTGTTGTAAGAAAAAATCTGGGAACTTTTTGCTACGTGGACAAAGCTGTCCCTGTATTCTTCTGAGTAACACACATGCTGGTAAAAAGGGATGCTGTAGTGCTAACTTACTGTTAAAGGGACTTGGGAGCATGTGCTGTGGTGGAAATGACAGATTTTCTGGTCACGCTTGTTGCTGTAGATGTGTCAGTATCAGTGGAGCTGTGAGTGCTTGTATTAGCTAAAGCTCTTCACCATCATTTCTGAAGGGGTCGGTTTTTTGCAGAGTTTCAGGTGTTCTGTTTCTCACCAGCACGCAGGTTCCTATTTTGTCTTCTCCATGCCTGGGTGGAAATTACTGCAGGGGCTGTGACAGTGGCTGAAACAAGCAGTTGGTTTCCTATTTTTGCGAGCAAAAAGAAAATCTGCTTTTAAAAAGTTTACTGCTTTTTAATGAAAAAGTGTGTTCCTACTCATTGGCTAAAAAATGAAGTAGTTTGGGTGCAGAAAAGAATACTCCCCTTTTTGAGCAGAGATATAAATTTACTCCTGTTGACCAAAGCTCTGTGTATGTAGGAATTTAGTCTCTTTCACAGTTTTCCTACTGTGAGCAGTCTTTTTGAAGCTGATGAAATGAATCCTATGAGTAAGGTTGGTACTGCAGCTGATCCCACGTGGCTTTTCCTCTCTGACTGAACATTTACACCCCCAAAATTAGAATATAAAATCCTTCAGAACACAGTTCCAGGATCAACTAAACTTAAAAAAAAAAAAAAAAAAAAAGTATTACCTACAGTAGGCATTCTTAAAGTAGAGATTTTTCCTCCTGATTGGAATAATAATAAATAAGCTACAAGTAGTTTGAATCTTCTTGTACCTTCTAAGAGTTTTACTGCCACATTTTCCTGTTTTCTAAAGTACTTTGCTACTATGTTGTGGTTGTGCAAAAACAATGGGAGGCCTTGATTGTGCAAGAAGCTTTAATCAGTAGGACCATGTGCCACCCACAACCCTGCTAAAGCCATTGCATTTGAGAACAAAATTCTTAGCAGATTTGTAGCTTCAACATACCAAACACACAGGGGGCCCAAACTATTATTTTACATAGATAGGTTATAAAATCTCCATTGTACTTCATTCCTGTCTCACTGACTATTTGTAACAACAGCAAGCAAAACATTTCCAGGTGCATTTTTAAAAATTATTATTTTTATTTTTTTTTAAGTTGGAAAGGTGGCTGTAGGGATTAGTCATGTAGAACCAGACCTGCTGTGTGGACAAGGCTGAGAGTAAGAAAAACTTTCCCTGTGTGGTCAGAATGCCTAAGGAAAGCCTGTTTTAAAGTCTTCTGTCTCATTTTCTCCTCTTTATTGTACCCTAGAGCTGAATAAATATAGTAGGTTATGCCCTTAGCTGGAGTGAAAAAATATAGGTGTCAGATCCTGTGAAGTGATGACTTCAGTGCAGAAGTGCTGGGCTTCAGGAATGCACATCAGATAAAACTGTAAATGTGTGTGCAGCCCCTAGAAATGAGTTATAGTTCTCTCCACCTTTACACTTTGATGCTCATTGCTCCAAACTTCAGAAATTTTATGCACAATAACCTGTATGCTTGAGTAAGTCAGTGTGTGCAGAGGCTGGACTGGATGAGCACGGATAAGAGCCTGGTGGCTCTTCTGTCACCCTGGCATCTATGGAGCTCCCAGTTCTTTTGGTAAGAAAGAAATATTCCCTGTAGTCCCTTTCTCACTGTAAGCCTGAAGAAGAGGTGGGAGGAACAAGGGATGCTGTGCAAGAGCAAGCTCTTTGTTGTCCTCTGCAAAAGATGGAGCGTTTCCTGCGTATCGCTGTGGTTTTGCATCTGGCTGGAGTCGAGCGGGCGGAAGGGTGTGCTGGGAGGATTAGGGGTGTGCTGGGAGGATTAGGGGTGCATCTGCTGCCTGGGAGAAGTGGGGAATGCTGGTGTCAGCTCCATCCAGATAACAGTGGCTGGGTTAAATGCATTCAGTCTATCTGCATTGAACACTGGAAAGAGCGCTGGTGAAATGACCGTTGACTTTCCAAGTTCCTCTTACCGTTGAGTCCTGATCATTGATAGAATTGTGGAGATTCCCTAAAGGTTTGTTTTTCCACTTCTGTGTTCACTTTGTCTTCTTTGTCTTCATTTTCCTTGGAAGTGGTCTTGAACAACAGCCTGAGCTCTGTTTTCCTTGGAAGTGGTCTTGAACAACAGTCCGAGCTCTGATCTAGATGCAAGTTTTCTTGATCACTTCTGTACAATAGTTAACACTATGTGTAATCAGTGCTCAGTCCCACACTTGGAACTTGGTCACTTTGCTAATTTTACTTTCTAAATGCTTTTTGTATGTTACTGCTGTCGAATTAAACAAGTCTTTTCTCTGCTGGTTTTGGTTTTGCCTTTCACAGCATTCTTTGTGTTTTCTCCTCCAGTATTTGCAGTCCACTTGTGCCTCTACCTCTGCCTGATGCTGTTGTCCCCATTAAGTTTCTGTCATCCAGTTTATGTAAGACTCCAGTCGGTTGCACAATCTACCTACACATAGTATTTTCTGATTATTTGTAGTGGTCTTGGAATCTGTAGCTACTGACATCCCAAAAGTAGGAGAATAATTAACATTCTAGTTCTCAGCAGTTCCCATGTAGGGCTTTAGCATTTGCTGCTCTTACTTTAGACTTCGGTACATTTTTGATTCAAGTCATGTAATGGTCGGACAAGGGATTAAATCAGGTTGACATTTTGCCTGTTTGAGGGAAGTACTTCATCTCCGTAGAATATTTTGGATTTCATCAGTTTAGATAACAGTATCTTAGTTTGCATAGCTCCTATATACTTAATGTGCATTAATTTTTTTTTTTAAGGAAATAATGACTGTGTAACTTGCAGTGTTATTGGTGTTATTGTTTAGTATACATGCTCAAGCCTACAAAAACATTCAGTTTTACTTGTTCTTCAAAGGGCTTTGATGCTAGCATTTGAAATCAAGGGGTTTTGTTAGCCTCCATGACACAGTTTTCTCCTTTAAAAATAAAAAACAACAACAACAACAACAACAACAACAACAACAAAAAAGGTTCAATTTGAAATTGAATCCTTCAAAGAAATCTGGTTGGTTTTTTAAGCATTTTGTCTGGACAAAGATAAGAAGTCTGGACGTATTTACTTCTTACCTTTTTAATTATGTTAAAAATGTTCTTCAGGCTTTTTGTGGCAAATTATTTTTGACCTTTTTCTTATATTAAAATATAGTATAAAGTATATTAAATTGAAATTCAATTCTACTATATATAGGTAAAAGATCTATCTTATCATGTGTTATAATGCACACATATACATAAAATACCTTGTAAATAACAGAAAGAAAATAATTATTGGCAACCCATAATATCCTGAAGATCTGCAATCTAAATGTTTGTACAAATTTTCATTGCATTCAGAGGAAAAAGAAAAAGAATAAAAGGAAATTATGCTTTTTGTTTCCATTTGTAGCAAATTTGTATTACGATATGTCAGCATTCTTCATGAAATGGAAAGTTTGTTTTTGATAAACTCTGTAGACAGCCAAGATTATTTATGATAGATTTATTCTGCTTTATTGACTAGTGATCTACTGGAGGAGCAATTGATTCTTATTAATATATAAATAAATAATATGTAATACATGTATAAAAGAACATTACGCCATTTAATTCAGAGAAATTAGTCCACATTTATGTCACTGAGACATCAGTATCTGACCTTGATATTAAACACAGTTTTGGTAACCACGCAACGTTTTTACTTCTATTATTCTTGCATTGTCAATGAACTCAAACAGCGTGAGGACATAACATTCTTTTTTTACGCTGTGGATTTAATACTTACCTGAAAAGGTGTGGGGGAGTGAAATTTGTTGAAGGATGCTTTAATTTGCAAGAAGTATGCGGTTTTTAGCTGGTGAAGAGCCTCACCTTTTTTTTTTAAAAAAAAACATGGATTTATGGGCTATCCTGTAATTTTCCCTGATTATATAAAACATTTTGAACGGTAAGTAAAAATTGCCTATTGGCAGCGATGAGATAGAGTTGGAAAAGCCAAAGGGCATCTCTCCCCACTCAAATATTTCAAACTTATGTCACCTTGTTAAGGCATGCATATTTACGTCACTGTAGATGCTTTTATATTTTTTGATACCGAGCCTTTTGACCTTTGGGAGTGTTGAACTATTCCTTCATTGGCTACAAACCTGGCTTCACGCTGAGAATTTCTGGCAGCTGTGCTTAATACAGACAAAAATGGGTGATCGCTGGGAGTGATTATTGCAACATTTATGCCGTTGCTGCAAACAGTCTGTGCGTGTATCTGCACGTCTGTGTGTGTTATGCTTTTCACTCTGTTTTAATATTGCTGAAAGAGCTAAGACATTATTTGAATTGCTTTGGGGCCAGCTGAGGAACAGGACAAGAAGGGAAACTAGGGTATGGAAAAAACCCACCCCTCCTACTAAAATGTCAACCCATCTTCTTACCCTACTCTTGATGATTAATAGCAAAGACAAATGTCCTACAGAGATTAAAGATCTGATTGAAATCGGAGGATTTTTCACAGTCCTTGGGTTGGGCACCATTTCATAGGAGGTTAATATTTTGTAAGGTTGTGGTTCAGTGTTTTACATTTGCAGCAAGGTCTTCACATCACTGCTTTCTGTGAAAATAAACTGGTTATAATGTCAAGTTGTAGCTTTGAGCAAAGAGTTACCCTCACTCTGATGAGGCTGGGGTTGAAGTTCACCAGGTTCATAAAGTTCAGAAGAATATGATGAGTGCAGCCTTACTGGTTTTAGGGCACTCGTGGGTGATTTACTTAGTTTTGGTTGGGTGATCTGAAACACTAGTAGAAACTAATGATTCTGTTTGTTACTTTTGTTTATTGCAGGCTGCAAACAGTTACCTGAGGGATCAGTGGTTCCATTCTTTGCAGTGGAAGGTAAGTTCTGCACTCTGCTGTCTTCCTTGTCTGCGTCTAAAAATACTTTTTAGCATTCCCTATTCCTGAATTGTAAGAGCCCTGAATGGATAAAGTCTTTTTCTTACAGAAACCCTAAATGAGAATATGTATGCAGTTTCCACTTGTTCATATTGTGAATGAAGTGGACAAATGAACTTGTTACATAGCCCAGCTTTTAACATGGGATTGGCTTCAAAAAGTAGATAGCCAGTAAATTCACGTTTAAATGGTGTAGAGATTGGGTGGTTTTGGTTTTGTACTATGAAGTTCGTTATGTTACAGAATGACTACAGCCTCATCAAGTGATCTGGACTTTTGGGATACTTGAGTTTTTTATTTGTTTTGTTTTGGTTTCTATTTATTTTATTTTTCTGAGAAACTAGGGAGAAAGTGTGTCTTTGAGAGTTGCTTATTGTAAGTAGCATCAATCTGTTATGCATCGATCTGTGTTTTTGCTCTAGGATGGTTTGGATTTAAAGGCAGTTCCCATTTCAGAGGTCTGGAGCCCTTTCTCATTTTCAATATGAACAACAGACTGATTGCCCTGAGTAGGGGAAGTGGATCACAGTGACAGCATTGTCTCTCAAAAGCAGTACATTCCTCATGACAAGTGTAGCTGCTGACCTTTGGATGGAATCTGTATGGATCTTTGATGCAGCTGGAACCAAGTTTTGCCCTGATGCTGGATATGGTTGTCTTCTCTTGTCTTGTGGTGGGAATTACAAGCAGCAGCTTTTCAGCTCAGGACTTGTCTTCAGCAGGGTTTCAGTGAAGTCAGCCAGGTTGACTGTGTAGCTTATCAAGATTTCAGCCTGCTGACAGCAGCCACATGTGAAAATATAAGGAAGTCCCTGCCACCAAACTGGTTTTGTTGTAGGTGTGTTTGATAGTTGCAAAATAGTTGTGTGGCAAAACTACAGTATTGGTGTGCTTTGTGTAGCCTTCAGTGCCTGGCAGAGTCATATTCTGAGCGGATCCAGGTTCTTATCAGGAACGAGCCAAGTGTCAAGATCTCCTTTTCCAGACCACTTGCATATTCTCCAGCCTGTTACCCAGATTGCCTAAATGAGCGTGGGACAGCAGTGCTGATAGCAGGAGGCTGGGCTGTGGTGTGGCACTTTATTTTGGCCTCTTGACAATATCATTAACACAGTGCCTAGCCAGTCTTGCTTTCTTTGCAACTCTTGGGGATAACAAAGAGCTTAAAGCACACAGAGACAGTATCTCCATGTGGCTGTTATTTTCCCTCCTGCTCTGGCAGGCAGGGATGAGCCGAGAAAGCATGGACAGAAATTATGATGGAATTTCTTTTTCTACCCTGCCCCCAATGTGGTACAAATGTGCTGGTGGAATGTGCCCACTTCACTCTGCATCCAGGGGAAAATTGAGGTTGGAAGTGCAACTCTGGAGGAAAAAGTAAGGATTGGTAAGATGCAACTTGGCCCTACTACCACCCACCCTATCAATTAAATTTGCGGATGGAGGGGAGAGCCTAGACAGAATGACCTGGCTTGCTCACATGCCTTTTGGTCATGGAGAGGGAGGGAGCTTTGCTCTGGGAGAGTTGTTTTTAAAGGAGTATTTCTTAAACTTTCCAATACCTCTGACCAAGCCTCTCATTTTGGGAAACTCTGAGTAATTTGACTTGTTGCAAAGTAGAATTTATTTTTGCTTCCTTGCTTCCCTCCCCACCCCCATTAAGTTAGTTTCTGAAAAACAAGTGAAACATTATCTTGATTTGAAAGACCTTCCCTTTACCAAGAATAGCAAGTAGCTTTTTCCCATAAGAACACTGACAAGGTTTAGTCACTGCCCAGGTACTTTACACTAACAAATTCCTCTTTGCTAAAATGGAGATAGTTTTGATGGGGTTTGTTGCTTAATAGTTCAGAGGAAGAGCCACCTGCTAACTTTCTGCTCTTTACTTTGGTTGATATTTGGCAGGTTTAAGTGAATTCACAACAGAACGGAGAGGCACGACAAGCGGTGTAGCTAGGAGAGTGGAGGAGAGCAGTTATGTGGTCTACCTTAGTGAAGTTTATCACTTTACTAGCACCATAGCCTATGACTTTAAGAGCCAGGTGCCAAGGTTCATCTCACTTCATAATTTGTATGGTTTGATGATTAAGCAGGTAGTGAAGGAACCCACAAAAACCTAGGAAGCCTATTCTTCTGGAATGGATCATTTACACAAAGCACCAGCTGGCAGAGAGTTCACTGCAGCTGTATTATAATTGAGTGGTTGTGCTGATGAATGATATATTTGTCCAGTGGTCTTCCAAATAATAGGTCAAAACATTTCTGCGGGCATGTAGAACACAGATGCAAACTGCTGCAGATAGCTGAAGCAGTTATGCGGGGGAAAACATTCACCAGACAGAGATGAGCTGGCTATTATTTGTACTTGTTTGGTGGAAGCATTTAGGGGGGTCCAGCTGAACCCAGAGCCCCACTGTGCCAGGCACTAGATGTAGGTGGAGCAGGAGACCTTCACTTCCCCTGCCCTGCCCAAACAAGGCTGGAGGAGCCCATTTTACAGATGGCAAACTGGTATTCTGAGATTTTCCAGCAGTGGGAATTACCCGGCTTGATCTTAAAACAGGAATATTTAAATTACAATTGTGGGAGCAGATTCATATTCTGTCAGTGTTCTTCTGGCTCATTTTCCAGTGCTTCAAGCCTTCGGAGTCAGATGCTGCATGAAATCTGAGCCACCTGGAAAATGGTTAGATCCAGTGAATAGCTGTGTTGCTGTTAAGTATTTGGGGAAACTCTTTAGGTTCAGGCAAATACTGGTTATCCTTTGGTCTTGTGCTAAGGTCTTGTGAGAGAGCTTTTATGTGGTGCAGTTTTAAGGATTAACACGCTGTGGGAATTCAATTTGCCAGCCAGCACCCTGGAAATAATTTTTGTTCTAGAGACAAACATTGAAATAAAAATAAAGAATAATTTATTTCTGCAGCCCAGAGAATAAAAAAAGAGATGCTACAGATAAACAGAAATAAAAGAAAACCAAACACGTAATTATCCATGTTTTAGATCCAGCTCCAAAAGGTTTTATGTGTCATCCAACTAACTAGCTGTCAAGATGCTTACACAGCTTTTTAGATGCAACTTTCTCCTTGAATACTGTGCTCATTGAAGAGAACATGGATGTAGGGCCAGACTGTTCCTTAAGCAGTCATTTTCTCTTTGGGTTTTCCATTTCAAACCCTCCTCCTAAGGGTTACTTGTAATTCCTCATTTAATCTTGATATCAGTGTGTATCACAACTCCTAAATTATTATTGGCCACCTCAGCTTATTTTTAGAAATCCTGATTTCCTTCAAGTTATAGCTAAGCCAAGCTGTCTTTGTCCAGAGAATAAACAGAACATGTTAACAACAGTCCAGATCCTCAAACATAAACAAATCATTAATCCATTGTGTAAGAAACGTTCCTTTCAACCAGGGAGGTTGGATTGAAACCATGATATGTAATCTTTGGTATTTGGAAGCTGATAAATCATAACAGTGTATCAATAAAGATAACAACACTTTCTGTGGATATACAAAGAGAGTAACACATGCAGTTCGTTGCCCTTTCTGGATCCAGGCTAGATACAGTGGTAACCAGCCGCTTCTGTAGGGGATGGATACAGCTGAGCTTGGCTTGTGACTGGTAATTTTGGGACACACACAAATAAGCAAATATGTACCCATGGCATTTTCCCAGACAGTATCCATCTACTTTATTGCTTGTTTATGTCTTGCCTTCTTTGGGCTAAGGACTTACTGTGTATTTGTGTAGTGCCCAGCACATAGAGGTACCACCCTCCGTAGAAAATGTTGAGCCCTACTACACCACACGCTTAAAGTATTAGTCATTGAAAGACCCGCGTGACTAATTTAGTACCATGTTGCACTTGAATTAAAAAAAACATAAGTGAGGTCTCCTCCTGGGGTCTTTAAGTCTTCTCTTGTGATACAGAGTACAGGTATAGATTTACAGTTGTTGGAGGGAGTACCCCTAAAGGTTACACAGGGCATGTTGTGTTTTGTAACCTGCTCAATAGTAAACTCGAAACACCACCCTCATTGTGGGATGTGGGTTGCTTGTGTTTTCTAGTTAGCTGAATGATGCAGCAATGAAACATGTCAGTTGATGGCCTTTGAGGGAATGTCCTGAATTGACACAGTATGGAAAGAACAGACATAAGTCTGCAGTAAAGTGTGAAGCATGACTCAAGCTGATCTTTGTGCACCTCTGACCTGGATCTTCTCGAAAGGCTTGCCTATACCTTGTCTTTCCTAATGATGCTATTAACCAGTCCTCAACTGTCCTCAAATCAGTAGTGCTGCTTGGTTAGGCATTTTACCCATCTGTTAGCATGGACGGTGCAAATGTGTTAATTGTAGAATTGTTTAGGTTGGAAGGGACCTTTGAACATCATCTGGTCCTCCCGACCCGTGCTGCCCTCTTCCTCACTCAGTGCAGGGTGTACTTTGAGCTTGTATGAGGTTCTGAGAGCCTGTGCAGCCGAGCTGTGAAGCCCCAAGCAGGGCACAGTACTCACACCTGGTCTCACAAGTGCTGAGCAGAGAGGAGCAGTCACCTACTCACCTCCCTCATCCTGCTCTCTGTGCTCATGCTGATGCAGCCCAGCGTGAGTACACACCCCTGACTTGCAGTCAACAATCGCATTACCTTTGTTTTAAAATTCATTTTCTCCACAGACACCATGTTTTGATTCCCATGAACTAGGGAAACTGGAACAATGCTGTCATTTGGGATTTGCAAACATTTTGCATTGAATGCTAAAACAAGCAATGCTGGCTTTCATTCAAAAACTTTAATTTTGGATTAATACTGCCCTAGTTCTCATAGGGATTGTTGTATCTGTGTCTTCAGGAAATAGATACTTCCATGCACAAGCAACCTTATTAATTGCAAAGGGATTGACTATCATATAAAGTCATACTTGACCTGAATGATGATACACTCTCTGGTCTTTATGGTGA
This sequence comes from Antrostomus carolinensis, assembly GCF_000700745.2. NCBI lineage: Eukaryota > Metazoa > Chordata > Aves > Caprimulgiformes > Caprimulgidae > Antrostomus > Antrostomus carolinensis. The sequence continues at coordinate 22,132 of NW_010327890.1, forward strand.
CCAAGTTATTAATTCCTTGTCCATTAGTACCAAATATTTTTTATACAATAGATGTGGGTGAGTGTCAGTTTTTGTATCTAATGGTGAAAGTTCAGAGGCAGTTCTTTTTCTGCACTTTAAAACTGCAAAAAATTAAGTTGAGAGAAGCTGTTCTCGAAAGTGTGGTAAAACCTTCCTTGTGTAAAGCACCTTTATGGTTTTGTCACCATGGTAATGATTAAAAATAGTGCTGATACAGGACTAGGGTTTATATAGAATTTAAATTATGGCATTAAAGAAATTTATAGCCTTAAATCTTAGTAGATCATGCCTGAAAACTATGAGATCAGGAAAAAATCACATTGGTTATGGTTAAAAAGGCCCATGTCCGTCATTTGTATTTAATCACCTAATTTATGATCTGAGAGAGGCAGCTTTGATACCCTGTGACAATTCGGTAGCCCTGTGCTGTACTGCACTGTGAAAATATTATTCAAATTGCTCAGCAGCTCTTTGGAGTGGTGGTTCCTGGACTTCAGACCCTCTCTTTGGTGGTTACATAGCATACACAACTGTAATTGTCTTGGCTGTTTCTTTGCTTTCTTTAGTTGAAAGCCTGAGGTATTTTCACAGAACACAAAAGTTCCAATTTTTTGTTATTTCGAGGTACAACAATAATTAATTATCATACAATTACACCAATGATGGAGTGGTTTTTTCTTTGTTGGTTTTTTTTTTTCTTTTTCCTTTTGTGTCTGTATATGAGTCGATAATATATTGATGGGAACCTAAACTGTGGGATTCAGTTATGCCTTTCAAAGCCTCAGGGGCTTAGAGGCTCTCAAGTCTCAGGGCTTTGAGAACATTGTGGGCTTTGAGGACACATGAGTTTTGGAGGAGCAAGTTTCTTGCTTTGACAGATAAAAGGCAGCCCACAAGTTTTTTGGCTGGTGGTTATACTCTTCCCATGGAATGCATGAGTACCGGTTGTGGGAGACCATGAACAGGTTTTAAGATAGTTGGAGCCTCTCCCCTGTAGAACTTTGAGCATCCTGATGGAGTTTCAAACTGAACTTTATAACTCCGTAGGGAACAGATGCAGGGTCCAGGTGGTTTGATAATAGATCTGTGCTGCCAAGAAGAGAAGCTGGTACCAGTTAGAGCTTTCTGGTGATCATAGTATCTTGACATTTTTCAGTTCTTGATGCCCCCTCTCATGGTTAGTTTGATGTTTACTGCCAAGATTTGTTCTTCTTTTGTATTTGAAAGGTAACATGAAATGCAGCTGTGTCTGCCTGCATGGAGCTCTCCAGTGACATCCCTGTGCTCTTCATGCGGTGGATTGGTAATATTGCCTGATCTATAGTCTGAACCACCTCACTGCAAATTCAGGAGCAACATCATGGAAATCTTGTCATACTTACAGCCTTCTATTTACATAAAGTTTATTTTTTGTGATTAAGTGGTTATTCTTCCCTATATTACTGGTTTTGTTTTTTTTTTTTTTGGGAGGGGGGGTGGTGTGAGGGGAAGGTGTTCTTTTTTTTTACTATTTTTTTGGCTTAAGACATCTTTGTGAGCACATGAAGTCCATTGGCTCCCTCATTTTCCCATGCAAGTTTGACAGTCTTAGGCCATCTGTTCTCAGAAGCCACTTGAAAAATCTTGTTTTCTGTTTCTGAGATCTCAGTTTGCTAGAGGTAACGGTGCTCTCACAGCAGAAAGGCATTGATCTCACCTTGGGAAGTGGAAATGAAGAGATGAAAAACAGACAAGATGTTGACAGAAAGTTTTTCCTTTTATTTTTTTATGAAACACTGGTGAAGTTTTAAGAACTGAAGCAGGTAGAGTGGTTAGGGGTTTTTTTTTTTTTGAGCTTTCATTGCCTTTTGCGTTAGGAAAATACCTCACTCCTTCTGGGGGACATTGGAGCAGGTTCCTCCTATAAGGTACGTCTGCAGCAGCAGCAGCAGCTGATCACCGTCTGTGCTCTGCGTTGGCTTAACGTGAATCACTTTAAATCTGGGAGCTGCATATCCTTGTCAGCACAGCACTTTGTCCAACCAAAAGAGGCTCTCAGCAACATGCTGAGATGCCAGCTTGGATCTGAGCTTCTGCTCTGAGTGGCTCTGCCCTCATCCAGCCATAGGCACACACAATTTGTATACCCCTAGATGCCTCCCACATTGCCAAAACGAGCTTTTTTAAGGAGACAGAACTCAAGCCAATTAATGGCCTAGTGGTGAAATCTGAGTAGAAACTAGATAGTTATTTTCTATCTTGCTTTAGCTAAGTCAGGACCAGCTCTAAATTTTCCCCTCTAGACTTGGATGCTATCCTATTCAAACTAATATTAGGTCTGAAGATAGAGAGGTGTCAAAAGCAGCTGAATAAACAGGTCAGCTTGATATTGTGTACTTAGGTCTTGGCTCTGAAGAGGAGTAAATACAATTGCTGGAGTCTGTTGCACCTAAAAAAAAGCCAAGAGGGATCCTCGGTTTTTGTCCCGGTGAATTGCTCCTACGCATTATTCCAGACCTGACCTTATGACTAATTCTTTGCCATTCAGGACTTCCAGGTCATGGTGACCAGTAGTTTCATCAAATTACAACTTCTCCTCTATAGCTGTCATAATATAGAGCTGCACCAAAATTAGTCTCTCGTTCAGGTTCCTAGCTGCGGAAAAATCTGTTTTTAGGAGATCTCTTACGCAGACAGGACAAGACTGGTAGTCTTTCCCAGGAGTATAATTATCCTCCTCCTCGCACGATGCATTGGGTGTGAAAGCCTAACTCTGGGAGTTGACACATGCTAAGTGCCTTGTTAAGCTGCTGTCTTGGGGCCCAATTCTGCCTTATGGATGTTATGAGGACTCTCGGTGTCAGAAGAACTACGTGAGCCTGAAGGAGCAAAGGGGATCTAGGTGTTGTTTTAAAGATCTCTTTCCTTTCTTGCATAGTTTTGTCCTTATGTTTATTTCTTACAGTGTAATTAGTGTGTTAAGTGCATCATAGTATACATAATGTATTAGAGGATTATAAAACTGCTGCTGATATCCACAAAAACCCCTGAAACAGTATGTTGCAAGTGTCACAGCCTGTATCATCTGCCCCAGCTCTTGCTGTAAGCCGCATGTTCAGCTTGTCTGCTCTTTACTATAGTATTTAAGATGGGAATACTAGATTAAGCTGTGTGACCAGAGGCAGGATTCATCAAGGGCAACAGGGTTGTGTGAGTGATTTATTTGCATCGTCTGGTCTCTGAAGTTGAGGTGGGCAGTGGTTTATGTAGCACCCCAGCGATCTCTGCAAGGACGCTTGCCTTGGGATCAGAAAACTGAACGCTGGGAGACTTGATTCAGTCTTGCACGTCATGCAGGATTTGTACAAAGGAGAAAGAAAACAAGCGAATTGCAGAGATTCAGTGGCATTTTGGTAGGCTAAAAAGCTGCAGAAGGTTTGGGGTTTTGTGCTGATGTGGTGCGATAAGATATAAAAATATGGAACAAAGTGATGGAGATATTTCAGATGCAAGCGCTGCTCTGAAATCTGGTATCTCCCTGTGACAAACTGGGGAATGCAGAGCTCCAAAGCCCAGTGATCTGAAGACAGAAATACCCTGCTTTTCTGAAGTCCCTTTTAAGATGCTTGCAAGCATCACATCAGTATCCAGTATCTGTGCTTTCCCTAAGGCTCTGCAGCAGCTTTCTGACACAAACATGTTCCTCGAGCCGTGCACATCTCTCTTGCTGACGACATTGATGATGCAGGTGCACAAGAGAGAGAAGCCAATTTCAAAGCCATTTATGGTGTTGAAGTGCTAGAAACTCAGCAAAATAATACATTTGCCAAGGAGGAGAAAGTGAAACAGGTGGGTAAACGTCCCTTTGGAAGGTTCTGCTGACTGGTGAGAGGGGAGGAGGGCAGGAAAAGCCGAGCGTGCTTACTGCTAAGCAGTGGAGAGTAATAAGGAAAAGGGATGACGTGGCTTTTTAATCCCGTTTGCATATCTGGGAAGAAATAATTGCTTTGTGTGCTACTTCTGGTGCTACCTAAGCTTACTGGCATTTCCCAGAAAATAGAAGGGGAATGAATTCTCTTTCGGAGATTCTCTTTTGTTAACAGTTACTACAATGTGTAGTGTTAGTAGCTGCTTAATCCCAATTTGAGGTGGTTTTTCAGGTGGCAAGTTCTTCCGATCAGA
>NW_010327890.1:26323-39558 GCF_000700745.2 Antrostomus carolinensis
GTCATGACGTGCCTGAAATTACTGGCATATGTTTTGCAGCCTTGCAGATGAGGCAGTGTCCTGTTTTCTCGGTGATGAGCAGCTCTCATGCCTGAGTGGGATCTGAAGGGTGAGGTGTCAGAGTGGGGGGGTTTCTGCACAGCAGGTATGCTGCCTGGCTATTCTCCACGGTGGCCTTGTACACAGCTTTTTCTTTGGCAGACCTGGTCGAAGTGCAATGAAGATAAGATTGTGCACGTTCTTTTTTTCCTACACACTATCCCTTCTCTGCAGTGGCAAAGTCATTTATTCCTAGTGCAGACTGAGAGCTGGTGGATGTCAAGGACTAGACTCCACAGATGGAGCCATCATGTGTGTGAGTGCATGAATGTAAAGGTATTAGGAACCTGGATCAGTTCAGCTTGGTGTTGGGCATTCTGTAATGCAGTCAGTGATGGCAGGTCTCTGCACAGAGGAGCACACTGCAAGGACCACACCTAGGTGGCAGTTGATGTCACAGTGCTTTGTGTCTTCTGCTTGATGCATGCTAAACTCCACAGTCATACAGTGTCTGCTATAGTTTATTTATTTAATAGAGTCCCCCCTGACCTGCCCCTGCACTGCAATGCAGTTAGTCCACTGAATGTTTTGGAAAGTGTGGAGTGTATATGGTATATATGATACACACTCTGCTTTTCATCTAGCAGTCTGCTTTCTTTTTATTTTTTTTTTTTCTCCCTAAATGGAACATGATTTTGCTGACTTCAGCTCATACTGCATAATCTCAAATACAGGAGCACGTCAGACTCTCACCCCTCTGGAAACTGTGGGTTGTGCCAGAATGCTGAGATCCCGACGTCCAGACAGTGTCCGGGTTGAGCATTTGCTGCTCCAGAGAAAAGGGCCAAAAATGCTGCAGCAGGCAGCAGCGAGGTCCTGCAAGAGGAGGAGGTAGTTGTGCCTAAACATGTTTGAAACCTTCCCTCTGATGGTGAGTCAGAGGCTGTTGAAGTGCTGTAGATCAAGCAGAGTGTCTGGCTCCTGCTCTAATTGTATGAGTCCAGCAACCTCTATGTGAAGGTTTTTCTCACTCATTCTGCATAAGAGTTTAAAGCGACTCAGAAGGGTGTGTAAACCCCACCAGCATGCAGTTAGGGCACATCTTTCCTGTACGTGTGGGACAACTATGTTGTTCAACTGTATTGAACTTGTTGAAGTTTTTCCTTCTGCCCAAGATCAGGAGGAAAAGGTGGTGTGTGGTTTCTACTTTAAAAAAAACCCCAAACAAACAACAAAAAACCCCGCTACACCTACACCCAAACACCCATGGATAACACATTTTAAAATATTTATTTTCCTGGGGAGATGTTCCATGGGATTTGGGGATTTACAACCCAAGATCGCAGCTGTATCTCTACCAACACTTTTTGCAAGTAAGGAATGGCTTACACTTCTGCTAGAAACCTATCTGCAGTCATAGTGAAATTCCGCATAGCCAAAGCAACATTAAAAACAAACCCCAGCTTGGCTCCGATACGAAAAATACGGAACAGCAGTTGCTGTGTGCAGGATGAAAGCTGATGTTTTGCCAACCTGAAGTGTAAAGCTGGTGCTGGAACTGGGGCCTGAAGAATGGGAGTGTTTGCCAAAAGGAAATGGAAGCAGGGATGGAGGGTTACGGGGAATGCATCAAAGTTGGACGTGCCAAAAAATGTCTCCCCTGTGGACAGGTCTGATTACGAGAGTAACCGCGTTAGCCCATGCGAAGTGCAGCTGGAGCCACACTTGGCCTTTTGCGTTTTCTAGCTGGGGAAACGGCATCTGGAATGCAGGGCTAAGGGAGAGCTGGGTTTGGATCAGCCAGCTCTGTTCCTGTGTCTTAGTGACCAAAGGGCTGTGTGCGGCAATTTGAGAGAACAGCAGCAAAAACAAAGCCCAGTTTCTCTGCTTGGTAGTGGGAAGATCTACCAGAGATGACCTCTTCCCTCTCTGCTTAGGGGGCTAGAAGGAAGCCACAGTTTTTGAGTTGCTTTCAGTTTTTGGAGGCACCCACACTGTATTTGCATGCAGGTTTGTCTTCAGTGGAGCCCATACGTTTAAGAGCCGCTTGCCCAGTGTTTTTAGTTTTCTTCTTTCCCTTGGATAGAATATCCTTCCTTTCGCCCTTCTCTCATACCCCTTGTTGCTGAAGGACATCTTTGTAGTAGTCTTGAGCACATCGGAGAGCAGAAGCCCAGAAGGACGGTCAGTCAGGTGACAGCTGTGTGCAAAGGAGGTGGAGATACAGGTGTATAGATATATAATACACTTCAGGAGCAAGTTCTTCAGTGCAGTAATATTGCAGTGTCATGCTGGAAGGTGAGTGAGGAAGATGCCCTGAGAGCCCCCTGGTCCCACTTCCACTTTGCACTTCTCTTGGTCCAAGCAGAAATGTGTTTTGTCCTTTTAAAATTTTGTTTATTTCAGCATTCTTTTACTTTGCAGTGGTACTGTCCCAGTGGTGTCTGAGCAAAGGACAAACTCTGCTCCTGTGGGAAGTATCTGTGTGGTTGTTCCAGTTTGTGCATTAGTAACAGCTGAACCCACGTCACCACTTGCTGAACCCATTGAACTCTGTCGACTTTGAAATGGCACCGATCTGAGTTGATCGGAGCGTTTGGGGGTTCTTGCCTGGATTAGCTGAGATCTGGAGCAAGGGAAACAGGGCAACAGGGTGTTGACATTCAGCTTGCTTGCTGCGGCCTCAGTGCATGTCGGTGGTGCTTTTCCTTGGGGGTACCATGATCTAGCAATTAGTGATGAGGGCTGAGAATCAGAAGACCTCAGTTCTGCTCTGATCCTGACTTGTCATATGACCTCAAGGAAATCACCTTGGTTTTCTTGCTCTGTTTCTACTTCTTGCCTTTAATCATCAAGACGTGAGCTGCTCGGGGCAGAGACTGTCACTTGTTATATTTATTCAGAGCGTAGATCCATGGGTGCCAATCTCAGAGCAATAAATAATGGCCCCTCTACTCTGCCCTGGCGAGGCCGCATCGGGAATATTGTGTCCAGTTCTGGGCCCCACAGTTCAAGAAGGACAGGGAACTGCTGGAGAGAGTCCAGCACAGAGCCACCAAGATGATGAAGGGAGTGGAGCATCTCCCTTATGAGGAAAGGCTGAGGGAGCTGGGGCTCTTTAGCTTGGAAAAGAGGAGACTGAGGGGAGACCTAATTAATGTTTACAAATATGTTAAGGGTGAATGTCAGGAGGATGGAGCCAGGCTCTTCTCAGTGATGCCCAATGGCAGGACAAGGGGCAATGGGTGTGAGCTGGAACACAGGAGGTTCCGCTTAAACTTGAGAAAAAACTACTTTACAGTGAGGGTGACAGAGCCCTGGGACAGGCTGCCCAGGGAGGTTGTGGGGTCTCCTTCTCTGGAGACATTCAAGACCTGCCTGGACGCCTTCCTGTGTAAAATTGTTTAGGTTCCTGCTCCGGCAGGGGGATTGGACTGGATGATCTTTCGAGGTCCCTTCCAATCCCCAACATTCTGTGATTCTGTGATTTTGTCAGGATCTTCTTATATGAATTGGCAAAAAATGAAGTGTTATTTAGACTGTAACTGAGTGAGAATCAGGAAGTGTCTTGCTTATAATATTTCCTTCCAGTTCTCTGGCAAGGAGCTTGTGGGCAAGTGAGCCTTGACCAAGGCAATTGCATTCAGAGAAGCAACCAAAGCAGAGATGTTGATGCATTGGGTAAAATAAAAAATGCAGAAAATGCCTTGACCTGAAAACATGGTAGAGTGCAAAAGTTGGCTGCTGCTATTTTAGAGAGCAGCACATTAGCCTTTCTGTGCAAAACCTTCAGAAGGTTGTGAAGAATTTGGAGCATGTCTGAAGTCCCCGATTTGGAAAAGGTTCTATAATCTCATCCCAGTTCCAGCCCTTTGCCTGGAATGGGGCTTTTTGTAGACTTAGTCTTTTCAGGTAAGTTGCTTTTTTTCTTCATACTGGTAAAGGCAATAGGTAGGAACTTAGTTCAGAAGGCTTTCAGTGGATCCACCTGGGGATTTAAGCCTGACTCTGGCTATCAGGGAAACCTCTGTTAGCAGCAAATTATTCTTACGTATTTTTCAGAATACTGTGAAGTAAGTGATGCCTGCTAGTATTAAAAGCAGAATATGGATCTAGCTGAGTTCTGGGGATGCCAAGCAGTCTTTGTTTTCATTAAGTTAATGAGTTAACAGACGAAATGCCAGCAGGTGGTGCTGAAGAATACATGGTACAGCTCCTGGGCTTCATAGGACAAGCCGGGCATGTGTGTTGAACATCACAAACAACTCTTCCTGTTTCTTGTTACGCAGCATTTTAACAAAATGTTCTGCTGCAGTGGAGAAAACCGTTCCAGTGTCTGCTCTCTGTGGTTTGTTCCCCCCACCCCCGTACATTTGTGTCTAGCAAGAGGCACCTCCATTTTACATAAGCGCCGTCAACATTAAAGTGTAACACTAGCTTGGCTCAGCCATCCCCGCAATGAGCTGGGGAGGACCTCTGTGCGTGAGGTTGACCTTTTCCCTTTTGCTGGAACTGCCCTCGTTGCTCAGCAAGAAATAAACAATTGCTGGCACATGCAACCCTCAAAGTCAGCATACGTTCCTGCAATAGCTCTGGCTTCTCCAATAAAGAAGCGATTAGTTGCGTGCTGTATGCGGTAAAGGGCTGAAGAGCAGAGAGGTAGAATTTAACAGGCTATTCTGGATTTGGGTTGGCAATTAGTTTTTCTAATGTAATGAAGATAGTATTTGCTGACAGGAGGACAGGTTCCCAAGAGTACAGAATGTTTCCTGGCCACTAGTAGCAAAACAGGGATGAAATTTGGTCATCAAGAAGGCTAACTTAATCGTGTCCTTTTTGGATCAGGTGTGCCAGCTACTTTAAGATGTTCTTAACATGAAAGGTCTTGCTAAGGCTGAAAAATGCACTTGTTCCAATTTTGTGCATTAAGAGTCCATTTTTCTTAGATGTCAACTACATCAGTATTATCATTCCTGTCCAAGGAAGTGGTGTATGAGCAAGGGCTACAGGATGAGGTCGTTATGGGGTAGAAAAACATATGAACATGTTACTTAAAAAAGCTGAAATTTTCCTAGGCTCTCCTGAACTGTTTGTTTACAGCAGTGTTCAAGAGCTTTTGAGCACTGACGGCAAAAGCCACTGCTTACAGTTTTCTGTCACATTTGCTTGCTTAGTGACACTGGAAAAGTAATTTTTCACATGTGGACCTCAATTCCTCCTCCTCTGAAAGAGGACTGAGATTTAGGTCTTTGGGTTGCTGCAAGACTTAATTAATTAGAGTGATTAGAGAATGAAGGATGCCCTGTCAGTGTCACTTATTCCCCATGTTGCTTCTTCTGGGTACTCATTAAATTCAGTGGTTTTGCTTTTAAAGTCAGCATAGCGAGATTTTGGAATGACACTAGCCGTGTGGTTCTGGCTGGTCAGTAACTAGGAGGGTCAAATTCCAAGTTGGCACGTGTTATTTTCACTCACGTAAATTGTCACGGGAGCTGCTACTTTTAGTGAAATCCCAGTGAAACTGGATTCTCACCCCAGTATGTTTCTTGTAAACACTATTAGTGATGAATATTATGTGAGTATTTTCAGCAGCTGAAGGCATCTTTTACACCTACATCCAGGGGGAACAAACTCCTCGCATGTGCTGACGTGCCTGTTCTCCAATACGGGTCTTTACCAGGCAGCTTTGCTTTTAAGCTCATGAGTGGTTGTTTCTCCCTGCTCCGGAGTCAGGGCAGGTAGAATAGAGCAGATGGCTCGGTGTTGGCTAAGTGCTTGCTGATACACAGCAAATTGCTTCTCTAACCGACTGACAGGTTTCAAGCTTTAATTGAGGCTTTCAGCAAGGCGCTCAAGAGTGAAAAGCATTCTGCTGAGAAAAACAGCAGCGTAACCATGGGCAAAGGTTCAGGATAGCAGAGTTCAACCCTCTTGGGGATGGCTCCTCTATTTATTCATTTTACTTTCTGCTGCTTTCCCACCATCATTCAAGACTTCTCTAAGGTCGTTTGCAAATTACAGCTCAGTATATCAGTGCAGCGCAATCCTTTGTGCTGAAAACGTGAAGCAGAGACTGAGAAGTTTGGATTTTCTGCTTGTGGTGGGCTAAGCGTGTCTGCAAAGGTAGCTGTCCCCTGGTGCTCCCTTTGTAAGTGACTGTCTGCATGATCTGAGCAGCAGCTTTTGTAGGTCTCCCTTGCATAGCAGGGAGTGCAGCTCCTGCTGTTTTTTCTCTTATGTACGTCAGCATCCTCAGAATTTTAATTTTTAATGGACATCTCTAAAAGGGAAAGGAAACCTCCCTTGCTCCTCCCTCCCCCCAGGCAAGAGTGGATTTGACAGCAGTAAAAAAGATATTTGTGTTAGGGTTGTCTGAGCAGCGTCCTGTTGGGCAAAAGGGTTTCCTTCAGCAGCTGTCCCTTAGGCTGAAGGAGCTGCTCTCCAAAATCACATCGCAACTCGCCCAAGTAAGGGGCAGCCCAGAGCAGGCAGGGATACAATAACCCAGTGGTCTAGCTCTTGCAACCCCCACACCCCCACTTTTTGACCAGCTTTGAATTCTACTTTGAATTTCATTTTTTAATAGTACAGACCCCAGGAATGAATTTCAGCATGGAAAATGTATCTGAGCTAGCTTTGTTTAGTGTCCTCAATTAGTCAGAAAGGAAATACTTCAAGTTACAGAGCTGGCTGGTTGGCTTTGAAGTTTAGATTTTATTTAGTGGTGGAGTGGATCTAACAAAAAGACCCTGAAAAAAGGCACTACATGAATAAGAGAAATTATGATTCAAGTTTCCTAAAGAGTCCAAGAAATCTGTCATGATGGTAGAAGTAGTGCTGGTAGCTTAAAAATGCCAGTGGACCCTCTCTCCCCCAAGGAGCTCAGAAGTACAAAGATTTTTGCTTAGTTCTGAAATCCCAAACACATTTGATAGTGTCCACAGCATGTGTTTTTATGTTCCTTTAGCTTTTTGGTGGCTTGAAATGCACTGAAAGTATGAACTACTGCCAACGTGCGTTTGTACTTGCATGAATTTAATTAAAAAGATAATTGGATTGCTTTATCAGCCTTTACGTGTCAGCCTAGTGCCACCCTCTTCTCCCCCCTCTAACAATGTTAACAAACCCCAGGCATCTGAAATTTGTATTTTTCTCTATTGTTCTCTTGTTTCATGTTTCGGATGGGGTACAGAGGTGACTGTATTTTCTGTTGAGCATTAGATCTGCTGCCACGGTGGGAAGGAAGCGGCTGATAAGCAGAGAGCCAGCCTGTTCAGATGGTTCCTGCAGGGGCTGCCCTGTGAGAGCGGAGGGGAAATGCCGTGTAGTGGCAAAGCTCCAAAACAAAACAAACCAAAGTCCTCTGCCTTAATTACACTGACAATGTACAGCCCGAAAAGTGCAGCTGAATCTACAAGCTGCACAACATGGGCAGTTTTTGTGACTTCCTTGGAAATGCTGCCGAGGAACATAAGATCCATTTTTAGTGCTAAACACCCATGCCTTCATGTAAAGAGAGACGTGCTCAGCCTGTCATTTAATAAACCTGGGGATGTATCCAGACTTCTTGACATCCCTTTGACCAGAGAACCAGATTCACACCCAGAGAGGAGCGGAAGGGCATGTGAACCAAACAAATGGCTGCGGTCCTGGTGTTGCTCTCTGTCAGGCAGCAGAGCTCCTTCCCTGCCAGCTCCCTGGCCGAGCGCTGCCTCCAGTGCTGCCCGCTTTGCCAAGCCTCTCCTCTCCTGGTTCTAGTGCACACTTCGTCTTCTCCTCGGGACTGGTGTTCGAACGCTCGTCATCGTTTCCTTGAACTCCTAGAGTTTCATCAAGCTACTTCTGGGAATTTGGCAGGGTGGGTTTTCTCTAAAGAATACTATTTATAAGACAAAGCAGCCTCTGTTCCTGTCGTTTGTAGTAACATGGCTGCTGAGGAGGTAAGAATTGTCTTTTTCTTATCCAGCTGGTCTGTGGACGGGGCAATTGGTGAAATAGCTTGGGCACAGACAAGTAATGCCAGGGCATGCAGAGGACCAGGGCAGATGGGATCAGGCAGTCAGGAATGCTTTTCTCCAGAGTGGAAGTGCTGTTCCGTGGGAGACCTGGAGACTTTACTTGTGAGTTTCTGTTACAATGGAGGGTGACAACATGACTTTTCAGGATTCTTTAAGACAGAAAAAAACCCCCTGTGAGTCTACTGGAATTTTTCACTTTGATGAAATTGATTTTAATTCATTCTGAATGAGTATTCACCAATTAGCACTGTAGAATAACGTTTCTGTAGAATAATGTTTTGATGGTCTCTCTCTCCCCCTCTTTCTTAATGACTAACTGCCTTTAAAAGAACCTACAGCTTTGGAAACAGTGTAATAACAGGTATCTGTTATTAGCCTGAGGAATATGGTGTTGGCAAGAGGAGATGATGGAAAGAAAGATGCTTTGGAGTTCAAAAACTTACTTTAAAATAAAAAAGGGAGTCAACAGTTTTTCATTGCTTCTACAGAAGAAATTGGTTTAGACACAGGAGGTTTTATTTTCTATTTAAATGTTTCAAGTAGAACTTTTCAGCAAACAGAAAAGGCAAAACTGAAAATACAAAGCAGCCCACTTGACAGTTGCATGTCGGAAGCACATATCCAGTCAATTTTTTCAAGTGCTTCATGGTGGTGTCAGTGTGACCCTTTCATTTTTCTTGCAGAAAAAGATTTACAAGTACAAGAAGGTGCTCAGTAACCCCAGCCGCTGGGAGGTGGTGTTGAAGGAGATCAGGACGCTGGTGGACATGGCGCTGACGTCTCCGCTTCAGGATGACTCTATTCACCAAGCACCACTGGAGATTGTCTCAAAACTGCTCTCAGAGGTATGAGCTCAGCAGTGCTCCTGCAAGTCGCTGTCACAGTGCAATGAGAGACAAAACTGTTAAAAAGTTTGTGGGTGGGTTTTATTTTAACTTGGGCTGTCAAAATTCTGCCTTTGAGTCTGCTTGTGACTTCTGACTTGGAGTGGAATTTGTACTTGCTAGGGAGAAAGATAATTTGACCCATGTTAGGTAGATTTCTAGAAACAAAACAAGCCACATTTCTCTTGAGGCTTTTTTTTTGTTGTTGTTGTCGATTATTTATGGTGAATTCGTTATGGGTCTGATTCACGTCTTATTTCAAGTCAATGGTAAAACTCCCTTTGACTTCTATTCCATTTGCTTTGTTTGCAAGACTGATAATTCCTGTGGCAATATGTTTATACCAATAAATTAGTTGTGCAGCTATTTTATTATTACCAGTTCTGTCAAAGTAAAATGTTTTCCTTTTTCAGAGGTATCTATCCTCTTTTTATAGAATCTCTTTCTAAAAGTTAACTTTTCATGGACAGGAAATGTAATGCCAAGCAGCTTTTTCATGTCTTCGTTCTAATGTGCAAAGATCTGTGATAAGCACCAAAGTTGCTGGCTTTTTTTCTTGCAGTAGGCAAAGATCTTAGCAACTCACGATTTTGTAATGTCTCAATGGATTATGCTGCTGAGAAAGCCAAAAGCAAACTCTTTTGCATAGGTTTATTGGCTTTTACTGGTTCCGTGTTTGAAGAAGGAATTTCAGGAAAACTACAGCAGTTAGTTTACTACCAACAAATGGTATACAACACCACAACAATCCTTTTATTAATTTTCTTAGAAACGTACAACCTGTCTTAAGAAAACATTTTAAATAAATGTGTCACTAGCTTTAATTTTCCAACAGATTGAAACCTACTCTGGTGTCCTGGTGTTTGCATGCTCAGGTTTCATGGCGTGAATCTGAAGGTGCTGAGGGAGAAATGGAAGCTTGCACAACTCCTCAGAGCAGATAGTATACCACCTTCTTTAAGAGAATGATTTAAATTTGATTAATTTTGTTCTGAAAATAAGCAATTGCAGTCTTGAGCCTTTCTGCTTGTGTCTGGTGGTAGCTAAGAGGACTGGGTGTGCTGATGTGCCAACTCAGAGTATTCTTTGCTCATTCATTTCTTTGCTCAACTCTTTCAGAACAACAACTTAACCACTCAAGACCACGAGAGCATTATTGTGGTGAGTATCTTTCTGTCAAAATCTGAGGACAAATCTGTAGTTTGATAACACTTCTGTTAATACTTGCCTCTACCCCAGTGAAATAGGGGAAATATGAAAGCATTTCCACCAATGCTGTGAACTTAGGCAAGATCAAACTCATTTGTTCTACTGGTTTTTGTGTGGTTTTGAGATTCCTCTTTTCTTGTTTCATAGATGAGTAACAATAGTTTCCTCGTCAACTTATATGAAACAGCACAGCATGTTGAGGGTTAATTGTCTCCCAGAATGGCCTCCTTACTAGGCTACACAGCACAATGTTCATATCTATATACGTACTTTAAATAGTCAAAAAACATCATTTCCAGATGTGCCCTATAAAACCCTTAGGCTTAGCAGTTTCCTGAGGGGCTAATGCTACCATATACAGAATGTCTCCATTGCAGATGGTATGTGAGCAAGTGATTGTTTTTGTACGTGAGGATATGGGTATGTGTCGCTGCAGTTTAACCCCCTGCTTACTTCATTTATAAATATATCTTCTTCAACTTTTTTATTTTCTTTACATTGTATTTATTTAGATTTAGAAATAAGTGAATCACATGACAGCTCTCTTTCTTGTGCAACAAAATATAAAATCTCAACAATTTATCAGAGAGGTGGAACTTGGTTCCTCCTCACTGTAATTTAATTTCAGTCACTGGCAATTTCCAGGAGATTTTCCCAGAAATCTAATCTAGAACCTCACCACCACCTGATTGTATCACATCTCTCTGTGATTCTTTCTGCAAAATGACAAGGTGGCATGTAGCTGCCAGTAGGTGTGAATTGTGTTTAACTGCTGCTTAAGATACCATTTAAGCTCGAAGCAGTCACTGAGGTAAGTTTCTGAAGTGGCATTTAGTTTTCTTTGAGATCTGCTGTAGCTTTCATTTTACTCTAGTGCTGAGGGTAATTCAGGCCTCCAGTAACAACTGGTTGTTTTGGGGGAAGGATTTTTTAATAAAAGATAGAAGGTGGCCCTGGTGTGAGCGGGGTGGCCTCTGAAGGCCCTTTCACCCTACATTATTCAGCAATTCTGGGTGATGGCTTCTTCAGTTCAAGTCCTGCCCTTCTGTGGCTTGTGCCAGAACCACTGAGGAGATGGCAGTTTCTGAACATTCAAGAGTTCATCCACACAGCTAACCTGTGCTATATTTAGGAAGTATTGCTAATTCTGTGTATTTATCTAGTATCTTAAAAGTACACAGTGTTTTACCATGCAGATGGCACCAGCTTTCCTTCTCTAGATGGTGCTGGAACAGATCAATATTACAACTGATCCTGTCCCCACAACTGATCCCTTCGTAGTAAGGAAGGGAAAATACATGTTGCCATAACTGGGCAACGAGAGACAGCAAGTTTCTGCTTATAACCACAGTGCACCTAAGGAAAATACAGGGTGTTTTCATGCTGCCCCTCTTCCCCACTGACCATACAGGCAGAGCTGTGATCCACCTGACAGTGTCTGTTGTGGTTATTCCCTCCATTCAGTAAAGACTGGGCTGAAGCAATAAAGCTCATTTTTCTTAGGCTGGTAACCAGCCAGTTACACCTCTGAGGCAGTGGTCCTCTCACCACTGCTGGACAGGTATAAACACTTGGTGATTTTGCAATACATGGCTCCTGTGGTTTGACAGGTCCTGAAGCAAACACTCCAGAAGGTGAACTCAAAGATCATTAGTTCAGGT
This sequence comes from Antrostomus carolinensis, assembly GCF_000700745.2. Classification (NCBI taxonomy): domain Eukaryota; kingdom Metazoa; phylum Chordata; class Aves; order Caprimulgiformes; family Caprimulgidae; genus Antrostomus; species Antrostomus carolinensis. Next base: position 38,135 of record NW_010327890.1, read on the forward strand.
GTTGGATGGGGAGTGAGGATATTCTAGTCTCACTGAATAGTGTTGCATTTTCCATCAGTCCTCTGTTGCTGGACCACCACTAGAGGAAGAGTGAACAGTTGCAGAAGGATGGCACACAATAATGATCAGAAACTTCACAGACATTATGTGTAACCAAAATGGATCTTTGCAGATGTGCTTGGGTTTCACTGTGAAAATTCACATTAATCTTGACCTGTTTGTGTGTGAAACACAGTCGTAAGCAGACTCCATGGGGCTGAAATCCTTACAGCGACGAGAGAGAGAACAAAAACCAAAACAGACTGCCTTGGTAAAACTCCAGATGCCATCCAGATAAAATATCTGGCGTTCAGTTGCTTAATACAAAATGTCCTAGCTGCTGTGTTTAGAGTCTTACTTTTAAATGGGTACTGGGAATCCCTTTAGCTCAAGACTGGAAAAGCCCGAAGGCACCATCACAGAGAGAATACATTGTTCTAGTACCATTTTCTAATTTACAAGGGAAGTAACAACATAAGTTCATTACACCCTCAGTGGCAGGTATGACCTCTAATGTATTTACTGAGCATAAGCACATTGGTTTGCGTAGTAACAAAGAAGGAATAGTTGATCTCAGCTTTCAGTCAGATGCTTGATTTTGATGAATAGGGTCCTCCAAGGTAAGAACAGTGCTATGTTACTTTAGTGAATTATTTCTCACAAAACAAGCTCAAACTCTTTCCATAAAGGTTGTGTGTGTGTGTGGGGGGGTGTTTTTCAGTTTTTTTTCTTTCAGGAGGTTGTTATATCTGAAACAGTGAGCCAGATTCATCCTTACTGTTTTACGTCCTCAAACAACTGCTCTGCTCCTGTTTTCGTTTAAACCATTATAAAAATTGTACTTTTGCTGTGTTTTATGTATTTACATTGATGTGGTTAAAGGCAAAATTTTCCAGAGGATTCACAGCAGAGGTGTGCTTGAGTTTCCACATAAAATAAATACACAGCCCACCTCTAATTTCCCTATTGATGCTTTTGTCCTTCTGTTTTGAAAGTGAGGGGTTTTTTTTCCCTCCAAGGAAAATATTTCCCTGCAAAATACTTACTGCAGTTACAGTTCTCTAATTAAATTTTACTCTCTCTTTCTCTCTTTCTTTTTAAAGGCAATTGCACCTTTACTGGAAAACAACCATCCTCCTCCTGACCTCTGTGAATTCTTCTGCAAGGTATTACAACAGCTTTGCTTTTTGAAATTTAGTAGCTGTATATGAGTGTAATTCTTTGAGGGGGTTGTTTTTTTTTTTATTTTAACTCCTTACCACCACAGTTCTCAATCTCTTTACTTTTAAAACTGTTGACAAATTTCAACCAAATTTGATGAAAGGGGTAGAAGTCCCAAAAATACTACATTCCACTGAATTTTGTGATGAATGGGCAGTAGGGAA
>NW_010327890.1:39584-68866 GCF_000700745.2 Antrostomus carolinensis
TCTTCTATTAGATACCAGCAAATCCATAGGATAGAGCAGTGTTACAAGTACCCTAATCCCAGGAAAGATTAATTTTAGCCCTTGGATCTTGTTTATCTTGGGGTAATCCATGCATGGGATGTGAAGCCAGAAGAGACTCATCTTCATAATTTCTGCAGCTCACAAAGTGACTTGTTGCTCATTACAGCACTGCCGAGAGCGCCCGCGGTCCATGGTTGTGATAGAAGTGTTCACACCCGTGGTACAGAGGATTCTCAAACACAACATGGTGAGTGCAAGGGTTACAGGAACTTGGTCAGTTTGGAGAAGTTTTACTGTGATACCTTTCATAATTAGCAGCTGCTCTATTGCCTGTAATGCACAAAGCACTGTCATATCTAAATCTAACCCCCCAAACTGTGAATGCTGCATGTAATTGTGTTTTGCTTTATAAATGCAGAACTAATAAGCATTCACTGGGACTTTCAAAAGCATCTAAGCAAAGCCATGATTTGAAGAACGTTTCTTTTGGTAGCAGTGCCAGCACATGCAGCTCTAGCTATCTCACACCTGGCTCTTTGGCTCCTTATTTACTTTCCACATGCTATCCTTGTAGTTATAATGGTTTAAAATCAATTAAATAACAAAGTCAGAGTAGGGACTTGGTTGCTTTTGAGCTGAGGTCTTCAACATTTTTTCTTTAAGAAATCCCCAGCTCTCTCTGGATTTCCATTTTTCTTTAAACTCATGTCCAGTGAGTTCTTACCTAGGTTTCCTGAATTTCCTTGTGCTTTTCTGCTATTCTTCTTCCTTCTCATTCCAGGTATTGTATACTCTGTCATTTTATGATTGTTCTCTTGTAGGCTGCTTTCTCTCTTCTCGTTGCCAATCAATTCCTTGCTAGTGATTGAAATAAATGCTAGGAGGCTGCCCTGGCAGCTTTGCTCTCTCCACCCCATATACCAGATTCCCCCTTGCTGCCCCCTGACTCTAGTGATAGGATCCATATTCCTTTCCTATGAGAGGTCTGAGTGTTTATCAGCCCTCCATCCTTTGTGGTATGTTAAGTTTCCTGCCATGGTTTTTAAGTTATATAAAAAGGTTTTACTTCACAGGGCTGTGTCAGAGTAACAAATAAAGAAAATAAAATATTTAAGACAGCTGACTTGGCTAGGATCTCAAGGATGGGTCTCATAACTCTGTAACTATACAATCAACTCCTTTTTACTAACTGATATAATTTTAGAGACCATCCACTGTCCTGCTGTGTACAGCATGAACCCAGTAGAAAACAGTTCATATTTCTTATTTTTACAACAGTATTATTATTTAACTTCTGGAGTTTACAGAATTAGGTAGAAAGCCCAAGATGGCAAAAAGATCTTATTCCTGGCTCTGTGCCTGCACTCTGCAGACATGTAAACATTTTTGAATATTCTGTAGTGTTCAATGAAATATTCTGTAAATGTTATTTTTGGATTCAAGACTGATTTTTTTTTTTAAAAAACATCCAGAGCTCTTGAGGGGTCTCAAATGAAATCTAAATGCATAGTGTAATGCTTGTATTTGGTTAGCTTCAGAGAATTGGGTATATTTACCATACTTAACATTTGCAGATTGAAAATCAACATGTCTGTACCGCAGTGTGTAGTCAGAGAATTTATGGTGCTATATATTAATTGGAGTGGATTTGGGCACTTTACTGCTCTCCAGGGACTTCTGTACTGAATAGTCTTTTAGAGAACATGGTGTGTGTGTGTGCATGTGAAAAAATCCTTTGGGGGGATAATGTTGTTGGCAGTAAACTTCATAACCTTAGGAGGCCCCATGCAATTGAGTGTGCTTAGAGCAGGAGACCTAGCTGTCTGTTCCCACCTTTGCTGCTAATTTGTTCTGTGGTCTCTGGTAAGTTCATGACAAGTTTTGTTGCACGGTTTCCCACCTATAAAATGGAGAAAGACTGCTTCATTTATCTACCATTTTGAAATCTCAAAAGAAGGAGGATAGCTTTTTGTCTTGTTGATATTACCAGTTACATGCAGGACTGGAGAATATTGTACACTGAGTTTTTTGGGGATTGCCCAGCAACCTCTCAGTACCTTTGGTTGTTTGTAGGCTCAGCCCAAATGTTTGAATATAAGGACTGTTGTTTGGTTGGTTTGGGTTTTTTTTGTTTGTTTGTTGGTTTGTTTGGTTAGGGTTTTTTTTAGCAAACAATATTGATAGTGTTTATTGTTCTGTACCTGGTATGGTGACAGGGCTTCACGTTGTAGTTAGAGAGATATTTTATTTTAGAGTGGTCAACAACGAAATCCTCTTTATGATCTCTTGGACTTTCATTCTAACTTCAATTAGGACACCTACATAAGTTGAAAAATTTCATAAACAAATTGCAGCTGCAAAAGCTATCTTGCAAGGAGTGTTGATGAAATTAAATGGCACCAAATGATACATGAAGCGCACTCTTGAACCAAGTGTATTTGCACCTGCCTGAAGGAGTTTTTAGAAGTTTAATGATTTTAATTGTAATACCAAGTGTGGAATTGCCCACAGTCCCTTTGCTCTGGGTGAAGCTACCAGGCAGCCATTCAGTACTAGCAGAGAGTGACACTTAGACCTGCAGGAGACATTGTTCTGCCTAGGATTGTATTCACATTTTTTGTAATTTTCTCTAGGTGTAAAACCTATGAGATGTTAATATAGGTTGTGCTATAGAAGTGCCTGAAACCAAGATAAGTAACAGAAGGTTTCAGTGCTTTGGGAGTGTTATCTTCCCTTTTACAGGCCACCAATTCGTTCCCACTTGCGGCATTTCTTTAAAATTTCAATTGCCATTTATTTTTCCAGGATGACTTTTCTTCCACTTCTTCCAGCTGCTTGAGGGATAACTGGGAAGGCTTGTTTGTCCTCAGTGGGCCCTGCTGGTTGCTTGGAAATTTAGCTTTGTAGTTCTGTAACACCTGTGTAATAAGGTTACACCTGTTTAAATGTGAAGAAATGTGGAATATCACTTGCCAGACAGCAGATTTTACTCCTTTCACATCTAAAAATAGTAGGTGATGTGAGGAGATGCAGGATTTCAGTTAGCAGGTGCCTTTCCGACTGCAGGATTTAAAGAACGTGACTGTTGAGCTCACCTGTCAAATTCACATTGTAGCTGGAGTAAAATCCCCAGAGAAAGAACTGATCTCTGGTTTTAGACTCGATCACTTATTGGTCACACATCACAAATATTTTCATTAAAACCACAGTAGATGTGATGTCAAACCTGGAAGTAAAAAAATATTTTTGATTTGCATTTCTAAAAAACTGCAGTTATGATTGGAAGCAAAAAAGCAAACCAATAAAAAATGCATTTCAAAATAACAGTATAAAGTGAAAGGTACCAAAGAAATATAAATGCAGGGGTTTTTTTGGGGATGGGTTTTGGGTTTTTTTTTAATTAAAGATCTTTTGTTTCAAGGTCAGTGTGGGGGAAAGAAGAGAATCCTAAAGCATGTCATTATTAGTGGGAAGAACATTACTTCAGCATGCAGTGATACTGTGCTCTTGAAGCTGTCAGCATAAAAACAAAGTGAATTTGGTTGTGTTTGAGTTTTTCTTTTGAAAACCCACAGTTTCAATGTACATTGCAGGCATGTTTCACCATCTTCACTGAGTCTCTTCTTTTTGGACAGGATTTTGGGAAGTGCCCTCGGCTGCGGCTGTTTACTCAGGAGTATATTCTGGCTTTGAATGAACTCAATGCTGGAATGGAAGTGGTGAAGAAGTTTATTCATAGGTTAGTTACATTTAATTTATGATGTATTTCCAGTCCCGTGTACCTGCTTCGCTCTTTTACTTCTCTTATAAGAAGAGAAGGATAAAGATAAGTCCTGCTTATCTCTTTACTGGCTGTTAAGAGTAGCTGGTCCTTTTTGGTACTGGGAAACAGAAGAGAAATTAGAGGAGTCCATGAGTTGCTGAATTATCTTTTTATAATTTTAACACTAATTTTCAAATATGGCTGGGGTTTTCTGCCTAGTTACACACTGGAAGCAAATGGATTTTGCTGTGTGTACTTGTTTTTAATACATGCAGACTCATGTCAGAGCCTCTACAGAGAGATTCACATTAACTTTAGTCCACATAATGCTCAGTCACGTGTGAGATTTTGGGGGGACTGTAGAGATACCACATCAAATGAACTGAGGGTGCAGCTTAGCCTCATTCACAGATAGGGCCATTGAGTAGAGATTTAAAGGGTTAAAATAACTCTGTTATGACCCTTCTGAAGATTCCCCAAGGCTGTCTATCCAGTTCTGGCACCCCATTCTGCCTGACTATTTTTGCCAAAAAAGCAAGAAATCTTCCTCAGAATGATGTCATCTTGGTTTTTGTTTTTCAGCATGCATGGTCCAACTGGACAATGCCCCCATCCCAGAGTCCTGCCAAATCTTGTAGCTGTCTGCTTAGCAGCCATTTATTCGTGTTACGAGGAATTTATTAACAGGTCAGTATGAATTCCCAGCTGACCACATGTTACTAATTTCCAAACCCGTGGCATCTGTAAACAAGATTGGTGTGAGCATGGATGTGGGTATGTGAGAGCGTGTCTTCATTCTCTCTCTGCTCGTTGCTAGCGTTCCATGTGGGAGTTCTGATCAATCACATGCATGTTTTTGTAGATATGTTGACTACATTGGTTACACTTTGTGTGCTTGGAAACCTGCAAGGTGCTGAACCTTCATTCACTTGTACTCACTGTGACGTGTTTTGAGGCAGTGAGCATGGCAATCTGTCATTGCACATCTTTTGCTCCAGTGATTGACAATGGGGACAGTGCTGGTGATGCAAGGGGCTGAGGAGCTCGGCAGTTCCCACTACAGAAGTACTGCAAGCTGCAGTAATGTCCAGGATGAAGCTTAACAGCCAGCTGCATGCTGATCTTGACCGCTGTTGAGATACTCCGCTAAGGCAGACTGCAGCCGTCACCAGGCTTTTTAGGCCAGCAGAAGACAAGAGTGCTACACAAGAGTCTCTGGGAATTAAGCACTACCCAGAGCAGTGACCACGTTGCTCCCTTTCTGGCATGTGAAGTGTGTGTTACACCTAAAGGGAAGGGTGGGATCTTGAAGAAGGGGTTCTGTGTAAATCCCTGTGTATAGCTTTGAACCTGAGGCTGGTTTCACAATGCTGCCTCCATTATTGTGGAAAGTTTTGATTTCTGACTCATGACAAAATAGATGCCACAGTTCTCGACGCATGAACCAGTTTCCAGTAGACACTGAGGATTCCCCTCTGCTATGTTTCCTGTTTGTTTATGCCTGTCTGGCTTCCCTCATGGTAGAGCACGGACAGGGGCTGTTTAGTGTCCAATAAAAATTTCAGAGGCGAGGGCTGCAGACAAATGTCTGGGCATGTACTGTACCCAGCTACATACTTGGACATGGATTCTGTTACAGCTTTGCACAACTTGGATGGGAAAGTTCACCTTTCTGCTACACTGGCATGTCAATTAGAGTAATGAAAAGCTCAAATCTTTGTAGAGTGTGGGCTACAGAACAGTCCTGTTGGAGCCTTTTAATGTTTTTAATTGATTTCAGTAATCTGATTACACAGGAGAAAGTAATCCGGTGGGCTGGGGTGAAATGCAGTGGGAAATTGCAAAAGATTTTGGCTTCTCAGTGTTGCACTCTTCCTCCTGCTCTCTGCTGTTATGTCTGTCCATTGAAATTATTTTTTTATTTTTAAAATTCAGTCGAGACAATTCGCCAAGCCTGAAAGAAATTCGGAATGGCTGCCAGCAGCAGTGTGACCGAAAACCTAATCTCCCCCTCCGCCTTCTTCACACAAGTCCAGACCTGGTCTCTCAAGAGGCCACCTTGACTGAATCCCGTCTCAAACCAGTTATTGTCACTTCAAATGAGATCCACGTGGAACTGGAGCGCAACAACACAGCTAATCAGAAGATGACAGCCAATGTTGGCAATGACAGTGAGCCCAACCTGATTGACTGCTTGATGGTCAGTCCTACCTGCAGCACCATGAGCATTGAGCTGAGTGCCCAGGCAGACAGGATCCTTGGCTGTTATGTTGAAATACTCAAGATGCTGTGAGTAACTATTTTAAACAGCTTTTTGATTAGTCATCTTAACAATGGGAGGGGAGGGGGGGCTTTTCCCACAGACCCATCATCTTTAACAACTGTGGCCAGCAAGCATGTGGTTATAAATCTAACTTCAGCTCTGGAGTCCAGCCTCTGAAAGAGACAACTGGCACTGCCAATATGTTCTAAAAATAGCACTAGGAAGGTGAAAATGGAAAGCTTATTTGTACAGTGAGCCTTAGAAGATGGGATGATGTTGCCAGTGGTTTCTGTTTTGTTCTTGCCCACCAAAAAAAACCCAAACCAATCCATTTGTCTCCTCCAGGGCTCTCGGGATGGCCTGAGACGGAGCTAGAAAAGACAGGTCTGTGCTAGGCTCAGTGCCTGTGCAGTGACAGGCAGCACTGCTGCCCTGGCTTTAGCAGGAGTTGGATGAAGTTGGTGTCTTTCACTTGGGTGTTCTCCCTTCACATATTTGTAGAAATTTTATGACTTCTTCAGATTTATTGGTATTAGAGTGGAGCCTCTATTTGTTGATCAGTTGCTTTAGTACAGCAGACCTGTATTAGTGAGCAACTGCTCAAATAGCCTTTACAAAATGATGGCTCCATGGTTTCCTGGGAGGCAAATCCTCTGAATATCTTCAAGAGAAATATAAAATAAGTTATTTGGGGAAAGCTTGAAAAGGAGTAGAACAAAAGGTGGACTGCAAAATGGAAGCTTATAATAGAAGTGCAGTAAAACAACCCAAAACAAACTTTGTTGACTTTTACAGCCAGCTCTGTTACTGAGTTGCAGTATGTCTTTGGGCAAACTGTTAGATTTCTACATTAATTATTTTTAAACAATGTAAGGCTTAATGAAGTAATAGTTGAGTTTTTTAGAATATAAGACACGGTGAGGGAAATTTGGACTCCACTGTAAACCATGAGCGTGTGGCTACACTGAAGTCAAATCTGAGTGTACGGTCTCGAGGAATTAGATGAAATCCAACTGCCACGATGGAGGATTCTATGAAAGTTTTGTCTCACATTTTCATTCTTTTCAAAATACATAGTACCAATTTTCAACATAATTCTTTCACTCACTGCAGAGCTGGCTTGCAGATACATGCATAAACATGCATGCAGGACTAGAAACAGGACACGTGAATCCAAGATGCTGTTCCCATTAGATTCTTTAGCAGAAAGTTGTTGAAGGCTAATAGTATTTTTTTTTTTCCCCTGGCCCACCCTCTTCTGCCTTTAAAAAAAAGTTTGCATTATAAAAATACAGCATCTGCTTCATCTGGTGGCTTCTAAGTAAGTCTTCACACACCCAAGTGCTGTGTTAAACAGATCGTGTATTTATTCCTGTCCCCTTGGCTCTAGATGTTTTCCATAAACACTAGGAACTCTTTCAATCCTGATGCTGGCTTGGATGCTGACTCACTAAGCATTGACGGTTTTGGTTTCATCATGCAGCTGACACACACTTAGAAAGAAATTCACGAATGGGCATGTTCTTCCCCACAGTCTCTTCACATTTTAAATGTTTGATATGCCAGGTCTCAATTCCCATATGATTTCCTACACAAAGAACTTTTATTTCACTCCATACCTTAAAATAACATATTTTTGTATGTGGTTGGTGTCTTTTTAAAAACCGAGCTCTTCAATAGCAACAGTGAAAATGAAAACCTCTTATTGTTATCGCATAGGTTGTAAGTGTGGAACAGCTTTGTGCCCTTTTTCAGCTTGTACAATGGTAATTCTGAATGGTGAAACCTACAGGTTGTGTATAGTGAAGGACCCACGATACTACAAAATTGGTTCTCCTCTCCTCTGATTGCCTTGGCACAGGCCACACCCTGCTTGAGAAATCCCAACCTATGAGAATATAGGGTGGTTTCTAAGGCAGAGCCATGGCTGGTATAGATTTTAGCTCCACTGATTTGGAGTCCCTTCTGTTCTTGTTCATCCCTTGGGTTTTTTTGGACCTGAAAGCATTAATGCAGAAATTAGTTCTGTTCCTGATTCTGCCACTGGCTTACTAGGAGGTTTTAGATAAGTTGCTTTGTTTTGCACCTCAGTTTCCTTAGGCATAAAATATAGGTAAAGATTTTGAGTGTTGGTTTTTAAACTCTGAAACCAGTGATAGAAAAGCATTATAGAAGGGCTAGTAGTTATTAACAAAAGTGAAAGATTTTGCTGTTGTGATACTGATTCCTTGCATGCTTGAACTCTTCTTGAACAAAAGCTTTCCAGTGCACTAAATACTATTGCTGTACTTTGAAAAACCAAGAATATGAAGCAAAAGAGTTGAAGAACATACCAGTAGGAAGAAAACGTTGATTATAAAACAACTGCTGTCCAGGAGCTGAGCTCTCAGAGGGCAGTCACTCAAATAATGTTCTTATTAATAACAGTGGTAAGCCAAACATAAATAAGTTGCTTAGCACTGAATTTAATTGTTCTTTTAGATGTCTGACTCAATATCATCATCAAAACCAAAGAGTCACCAACAATGATATCTTTTTTACATAATTAATTTAGGGCATCAGGGAGTAATTTATTTAGGCAGATTTTAGTTATTGAAAGTCTATCAAACAAGAATTCTTAACAGTATCTTCAGCAGAGGACATTTTATTGTTCACCTAACTCCACCTCAATACTTACTTTTCTGGGAAAAAGCACTTCTAATATTGATAAAAATGTATTGGCAGTTATTTAATAATCACCCTAATGCCTCACTTCTTGCACAGAAGACTAAATGTGCAGATTAGAAATTTTGTCTGTGTGGCTGTTATCATAGAAACAAGAACATCTTTGACCCCTTTTCTAATGGAGTTGAGTAACAGAACACAACTATTGCATGCTAAAGGAAAACAGAAAATCGTGGTTTTAAAGATGTTGGCAGATGGCCCAAAGTCTGGGCAGATTTTAAAGGAGACACAGTCTCTAGTGGAACATGGTATTTTTGTCCTGCACTCAAAAGGGGATCAAACTTCTGTGTCAATATTCTCTAATGCATCCTGGACTCTGATTGTGTTACTGATGCCAGTTAGTGCCTCCTGAATGCTACAACTCTAAAACTGCTGTGTGGAAAACACACTAAATTAATTGAAATCATTCTGTTCATCCTATTAAATTGGAGCCTCTGAGTGCTGCTTAGCATTGTCCAGCTCCTACTTGCATGTTAATGTTTCCTTGCATTAGAGAATTTCTTGTACAGCCAAACTTATGCTTGAACAGCACAACTATGAGTAGAGAGATTTGCTGTAAAAGGGTCTGTGTGTCGTCTTCTTCCTTGGACTGGATAACTTCAAAGTCTGCATGTCACCAAAGGACCCCACTGATTCCTCTGGCAACACCCAGCGTATGTGGGGAACACTTCAACTGTGCCTGCAGTGAAATCCAGATCAACAAATAGCAAACTCAACCGGCTGCAGGAACAGACCCCTCTTAGCGAGGCTGTGGCTGGCACGATGATGTATCTATTGTAAGCTGTCACCCTTTGTCTGGGTTATTTTTTGTTTCCATGGCTGCCTGTAGTGGCAAGGGTCCTTCTAGATGCCCAGACATTTGTACCCCTCTCTGGGGGCTGTGTGACCAGGGTGGAGTTGGGGGCAGACCTGCATTGCTTTTTCCTGATGCTGCCTTGCCAGCTCTGAGCAGAGGAGGCCTTTTCTGTTCTCAGCAGCCAGGGTAGGACCTTTCTAAGGCCTTTTAGGGGTGCTGAATTTTCTTCTTTTGAAAAAAACAAACAAGCCCAGCTCAAAAGAAGGCTGAACATGAAAAGACACCTCACTGTTTTGCAGATAGCAGGTTTGTGCCTTATATGACAGGGGGTCTGATGTCTGATGGGGCTTTTTCTCAGCCTGCCCTGGAGCCCTGAGATAAACCTTGTGTTGTACAGTTCCGAGGAGCTGGACCTAGAGCCAGGGAAAGAAGGGATAAGGTGCACGTCTGGGGAGCTTGGTCATTTTATTATCTAATAACAGAGGAGTTACCTAAAAGATTTCTGGTCTTGTCAAGCTGCTCAGTCTGGAGAAACAAGCTGCTTCCAAGTAGTTGCTCCTTTTCTCTTTATTATCCTCTAAAAACAGAGGACTTGGGGCTCACAGTCTCTTGGTGATAAGACCAACAGCTTTCCAAACGCAAGGGCCCACTGGAGCTTCCCCTGCCTTCTCTGCATTCCCCAATAGGTCAGTGGCATGCTCTGAATATCCCAAGTGGATTCTCTTATGTCATGTTTATCAGGGTTGCCCTGGGCTGCTAATATGTTTTGGATTGTTTGTGCTGCACATGACATATGGGCAGGTTTTCCCTTTGGTGAAAGGTGATCCCGGGGAAGGAAAATGTATTAATGTTGGCAGGCCAGTAGTGACGATGGCCCAAAGGCAAAGCCACTGCAGTCGGGGATTATTTAATTATTATGGTTGGCCAATGTTCTGGCCAATCCCCTAAAAAAGGTTTCTGGGTGAGTAAAGCTGAGTGCAGGAGCAGGTGACTGCTCTGACAGCCGTCCCCCCTTGGCACCCTGACCCCCAGCCTAGCAGGCATTTCCCAGGAGCCCATAGATCAGGCTGCAGGTTGACTGCTCGGCTACTCACTTAAAATTGCAAATCCTGCAAAAATCAAGAGCCAGTGAGTACATCAGGGAGTCTTTCTCCCCCTCTGCTTTTATAAATCCAATCCTGGGATTTCAGCTGTGTGATGAGGGTGAGCGTTCAGCCCAGCACCCTTTGAAGAGCTCCAAAGGGAGTTTGTCACAGGCGCTCCCACAAGTTCTCCCTGCAGCTCTGTGCTCCCTCCTCCTCCTGGCATGGCCTCTTTGTCTGGCTCATCACAGTGGTTGTTAACTGCAGCCAGTTCTCTCTTTCTCTCTCCCTTTCTTTCCCTGCTTCAAACGCTACTGTCTTGTGTTAGAGTGTTGAATGGATCCCCCCCCCCAAAAAAAAAGGCAACTGACTGAAATGAAAGAAAAGCACAGAAGAGATGAGCACAGACAGAAGCAAAATGTTTTTGAAAAGGGAATAGGTGGGAGGAGGAGAAACACCGTAGGCTTTTAATAAGTAGTTTAGTTTTATTCTTGTGCTATGTTTGTTTCATGTTTCCTAGCTCCGATTGAAGCGATTACAGGTTGTGTAGATTTTATGTTCAGGTTCCACTCATGTGACCAAACTCTATATATTTCATTGGAGATGGTTTTCTTTCTTTCTTCTCCTCCTAGGAAAACAGGCAATGGTTTATTTTCACTGCCCTCTCACAGACCTGCTCTGCAAATGGATGCCATACCTAACTCCCAGCTTCAAGAAAAGTCAGAGAGTGATAGTGTCCCATTCTGTCTGCCGTGTTTCTCTCAGTCTGTTACAAAGCAGCTTTTTTATTCCTCTTGCAACTTCCTTTGAAGATCAGCCATGAAAAATTGATTGGTTCACATTATTACTCATCACAACTCTCCAGATTGCTCAAGGAGGAATTTTAGTGGTGTAACACTTAACCTGAGATGTCACGGGAACTAAGTCTCCAAGTGGGTCTCAGCTTTAAAATTTCTTTTATATGAAACACCTTTGAATTTCCTAACTCAACCTTTTGACTTTTGGGTCTCTTCTGCTCAAAAATCTGTTCTTAAGGTTTTTTTGCATCTACCAATAAAAATGTGTTATTTTTAGAGTAAAATTAGCCACTGGTTTAGTAGGCATTTCCAAAGGTCATGTATATTTAAAAAAAATACTTTCTCCATGCAGTGAGGAGAAAATTAGAGTCAGTGGCTTCCAGCATAACTGGCACGTGCGTGAGGTTTCTGTTTCGGATTGCTGTAGCTTCACATGCACGATGCTTGTGCCTCAAGTGCTAAAGATAACAAGAGGACAGTAAACAAGTTGTATTTATTAGTGTATTTATTAACTCTCAGATGTTATTTGTTTGGTGTTTTGAAGAGAATCAGCACTGAGATTTTTGCCTGGCCAGTGCTACCTCCATCTTGAACTACCTGCCTTTGAGCCCCAGCCTTGTACCTGCGTACTTTAATGGTTGTTTAATAACTGCAGGTGGGAGAGGAGTCATCTCCCTGAACTCAGTGTGATATTGTGGTTTGTGGTAGAGGGATTTCAGGAAATGACTGGAAAGCACATGCTGGGATTATCTGGTAATGCACCTGTAAAGAGGGGAGGACTACTTGCTGAAGTTGGCTGCTGGAATTACAGGCATTTAGTTTTGTGCTAGGTTGCACCTGGCATGGGGAAGAGAAGTGTCTGTATTGAACTTGGGAGTTCTGCACAGCAGCTTGGAAGAACAGCTACTGACCCATCCCACAGTGCTTTTGTACGGCATTCATCTGGTTTTTAATATGTTAAACTACTGTCAGATCACAGTTGTCCTTGTGGAGTAGTTACTTGCATGAGATATTGTAACCTGAACTCATACTACTCTTGGGCAAGTGATAACTGCCTCCCTGGTTGATTTTTACATCATGATTACTCTTTCAATTAAAACTTATCTGCATGTTGCTTTTTAAGAATGCCCTGCTCATGCACGTAAGTTTTCTTTGTGCCCATCGACATGCCTTTGTGGACTGTCATTTGTGTTATTAGTTTATGGAAATCTCATGTTTTATGTGGTTCAAAAAATGAATCAGACTTTTGGAAATGCATCCATCTTCAATTTCCCTGGGCTAGAATCTTCTCTTTGCAAAAATTGCATTTTTTTTGGAACACTTTCTGTGCATATGTTGTCTGTTTCTAATACTGTCAGTAGATACTGTCCATTTGAGAACATTACACTTCGTTCCTTCCTAAAGAAACAGCAGACTTCTGTGCCAAGTTTGCAGTGAGCTGCAGCCAGTAGTCTGACTTTTAAAACTGAAATTTGAAGGGTAACAGCAGACTGTAGGCTCTTCTACAGACATCCCAAGGTGTTTCACCCCATGTGAGGTTTACTATGTTTACTTCTGTGTGTACTTACTGGTATTAATTGGAGTGAAAGTGGCCTAGCAGGCAGTACCAGCATCTGGCTGTGGCTGGTGGGTTCTGGTTTTGGTGCTGACTTACCGAATGGACTTATTCTCTGTGTTCTTCGCTTCATCTTGCAATGATTGTTCCCTTTGTGCAGTGCGTTGTTACGGCTGTTAATAAGTGCTAATTAATTAATGTTTGAGATCACTTGAAGGAGAGAGGTGGCAGTGTGCAAAGTGCCATTCCTGCACTAGGAGCTCTACCTGCTTCTCCACGTGCATTCAACAGTTGATATTTTGCTGCCAGATTGGTTTGCACTGATCAGCACATGCTGCAAAGCAAAATGTTCTCTTTATCCTAGTGCACATGAGCAACCCCTTATGGATGGCTCCTCATAGAAAGACAGTTCTGTATATTGGCAGCAGAGATGAAAACAAAAATGCATCAGCTGGCAGCTGTGGTGCTAACACAAGAGAGGAGACACGTTTTACTGGGCCCACTGGCCTGAGCTCTCTGCTGTGGTTATCCTCATCTGTCCTCTTTCACTCTTACTAATTTTGACAGTGCTTCCTTCTCTAGTCTCTCACCTCTTAAGCTAAAGACTTTGTACTGTTTAAATTGATCCATTCCTTTGATTGGATGAGTGTCTTTGTTTTTACAAATGGGCTTATAGTAAAAAAAAAATCAAAAAACCAACCAAAAACCCAAACTAATTAAATGCAGAGCAGAGCTGTAAATAGCAATGGCCTGGTAATTGCTGTACCAACTTAGATGAAAATATTACTTAGTGATTAAATGTCAACAGGTTTAATAAACAGCAAATGTCTTTAAGTTGACATAAAGAAGGCCTCTCTGGAGTCATTGTAAATACCAGATTTATTGTGCCTCAGTGAAGAATGTGCTGAAAATGGAAAGAGAAATGTCACTGGAGGTCTTTAGAGCGTCTCAGTAAAACAGCAGGGTTGTTGGTGCCTGCAGTACAAAGCTTGTGACTCCTTGAACTAACTGTTGACAAACTATGTTTAATACTTGGTAACCTATTAATAAAATGTTCATTTTTCAGGTCAGACTACGATGACTGGAGACCAGCACTGGCCAGCTTGCTTCAACCTATCCCATTTCCCAAGGAGTAAGTTTGCACTGGCTTAGTATTTACTGGGTTATTCTTGTTACTGTTGTTTTATGGTGAAATATAATGGCAGCTAAAAACTGATGGTAATAGGAGCTTTGTGCCTCTAGGATTGATTTAGAATGTAGAGTTGATTTTGGCTGATGCAGAGAGACACACAGACTTCCCCATCTTCATCTTCCTTCCCCATTTCTCTAAGATGATCCTGAAGAGAAAAATGGTTAACTAGAGACAGGCAGACAAGAAAGGAAGGAAAGCTGGTGAGGATGAGAGTAAAGTGAGAGATTTAGTGGAGCAGGGTACTTTACTGGCGTCACAGAGACTCGTATCGTTTGTATTTTGCATTAAATGAAGAAGCTACTCTACGCATCAGCCAAGCTCCCTCGGAAACCTATTAATGAACAGTAGTGTTTATAAAATGCAGACCTCCACGGACAAACATTACAACCTATAATTGTACAATTTGCTGGCTTATCACATCCCCTAATGACCTGATGTCTTGAATCAGAGAGGTCTAATCCTCCGTGCCAGGTTACCTGGGCTACAGCGAGAGCTTGGAGATAGGCAAGACATCATTTATTTAAATCAAACATCAGTCCTGGGGGAGGTGTATACCATACAGTGATGCAAGGCACTTCACAGAATGACCATTAATTGCTTTACTGATGTATAGTGTTAATTAGTTGTGACCATACTTTAATTGCTTTGCAATTAAAGAATTCACCTGGCTCTTGGAGGCAGCCAAAATTCTGTTTTTAATTATATAGCTGTATTGTAAGCCTTTTACTTACTTTCTTCTGACCCAAAGCTCCCACTGACGTTAGTCTGAGCCTTGTCTAAGTCAGGACTCAGGAAGAGCTACAGGATTTGTTCCAAGTGATTTCCCTCCTCCCCCCTTAATTCTCCCCCTCCCTCCCCCCCCAATTAATGAAGGAGACTTTACCTAATCTTTTTTTGAAAGATTGCTCTTTTTGTGTGCTGCAGTTGCTTAGCAAATCCTATTATTATCTGGAAAGAACTGAAAAGTGATTATTTGGTTTTTTGGGTCACCCCTGCCATCTCTCAAATCCTCATATTCTTCTGTTTTCTGTTTTCAGGGCTCTTGCACATGAGAAATTCACAAAGTAAGTTTGTGGGGCTTGTTTGTTTTATTGAAGGGGTAATTACTTAAATTACTTGTACTAGTCAGTAGTAGCAATGATGCATTGTTCAATATTGTGCCTCTGATGTTTTTTACCTGTGAGAGGCTGTGAACATGTTCTGTTAGCAATAAAAAGATGTTGTTTTCTTTGTAATTTGCTGTGAAGGCAGGAGCCCAAGGACTAAAGACACTGGATGCTGATAGAATTTACAAACCAGTTCGTCACTGCAGATCTCTGAAAACTTTTCTAGACCACTGTCAATAGACACTGTCCTTGGCAATCACTTTTAGACCTCATATTTCCTTCCTCTAGAAGCAGTTAAACTTGTTTTTCTCTAAAGTTCATGAATATATATTGTTTAAAGTATAATCCAAGAGAGATCTGACACTTATGTGAATACTGCAACCAGCAACTGCTAATTCTTCTCCTTTTTTTTTTTCCAGGGAGCTGAAATATGTGATTCAGAGATTTGCAGAAGACCCTAGGCAAGAAGTGAGTTTAGTGCCAGTTTACACAGAGTATAATTGCAAGTATACTTGTTCAGAAGATCTCTCCTTAAGTTGTTTGCTTCAAAACATGGTGTGGTTTTGTTGTGCTTAAGTCTCTTTGGGAGTAGACTCAGGGCACATGGTCTTAGTATGAACAGTTTCTTGCATTATGTATAAAGATGTGCTGTGACCTCCTTGTCTGGCATCAGTTGCTGTCCTTGCTCTGCATTAAACTGCAACCAGCAAGATTTTCCCACTCTGTTGTATCTCTCCCAGCTTTTAATCTTCAGTACAAAAAAAGGGAAGCAAAATCCATGGATCCATACAGCTTACAAAATAACAGGTTTTATTTAGCTGCATTTCAGTTACATTGTGTGCAAATGACCATAATTTTCATGAATTAGCAGGAGAAAGGAGGTGGGAGGTGTGTTACTGGAATGACTGCATAGCTGTAGCCTCATGGTGGATGACTGCTTCATAGCTGCACATGTAGCTTGTGCAACATCATCAGCTTTGGCTGACTCAGAGGGAGCCTCTCATCCGCATTCATTTTTGGTGCTGGCATAAGGGGAAGAAAGCTCACTCAAACCATGGTGTTGTCATCGTTGCTCAGAACTCCTGGTTTTCATGGTTTTAGCCTTTGTGAGCACTAGTCATCCTTGTCAGATAAAAGAGACCTTCTTGTTTTAGAATAGCACCAGGATTTCATCTTGTCACTGAAAAAAATGATTCTGTGAGAGGACATTTGCCTGCAGCTCTGTAGATAGGAATGTTAACCATGAAATTACCAGCAGTCCCCAGTTTTTGCAGTTACTTCTTTTGTCCCAGTGTGGAAGATGATGGTGATTATTGGCAGGAACTGTAACCTTCCCAATGTCTTCACTTTTGGCAGGTCCACTCGTGTTTGCTGAGTGTGCGGGCTGGCAAAGATGGCTGGTTCCAGCTCTACAGCCCTGGAGGAGTGGCATGTGATGATGATGGAGAGCTGTTTGCCAGTATGGTACGTGTCTGCAATAATGTGAGTTTAGTAACTTCTTTGCAGTAAAGCATCTAATGTGTAGTTGGCAATAACAAGATTTACTTGCTTTTGTAAAAAAAAAAAACAAACAAAAACCAAACCAACTGAACCGTGGTTCTGTAAACCGCAAGTGTTCACCAGGAAATCTGAATCTTTGTATCACCAGATCCATTGGACTTCCTTGCAGTCACAATTTGGTTAACATGTTAGCTTTCTCTTTTTTCACTCTGGCATGTTTTTTTCACTGGTAATGCAATGCACAAAACCATACCTGTATATAGGTGTATGTGTGTACTTTTGTATTTATAAATACATGTGTTTATGTGTCTGTATAAAAAACTATGGAATACTGGCAGACAAGGGAGACACTGTTCTGCACATCCACACCTATAGTTTTTATTTATAGGCTACCCTAGAATTTAAAAACACCAATAACATTGAATTAATCAAAGGATGGACGGATAGATAGATATGAAAATGTATTGGCAGTTTCTCTGCCCAGTTTCATTGTTGTGGGGAGGTATAATTAGAAACCAGCATTCCATTTCCCACAGTTATTTCTTTTGTAAGTCTTAGAAGGACTAGACAGAAAACAACAGGTTTTAATTACTGATGCTGGCATTTCTTCCTGTGCTACCTGGGTAAGTCATGTAGGTTGCACTGTGTATTAATTCTCCCTATAGCAAATAAGATGGAAATGGTAATAATTACTTCCTTTCCCTGGTAAGGGGAAAAACATTTGTTTGAAGTTGGCTGTTGAGTGTATAGTGAAATGACTTTCAAGGGGATCTACGCTTTGCGCACCTCCCACATGCTGAGGGTTTCAGGACATAAAGAGCGTGCATGTCTCTCTATACTCTTATGTTCAGATGGATCAGATACCTTTGAAACAGGTAATGGACACAGACTGTTCACAAAAGGTTTCATCCCTCTTCACTGATTCTGTGTCTTTTATGTTTGAAAAGAAAATTTCTTCAGAACTTTTATCATTTCTCCTGAGAGCTTTTGCAGTCCAAGATATTTATGAGCATGGGGAGATGGCGTGCATGAGAAAGCACAATGCTAACACACATTAATATGCAGTACCCTGTGCCCTTTGCAAGGATGTTGATAAATACTTAAAGAGCTGCTAACAACTAACCATAAAGTTTGAAAAACATCCTGTTCTGAGATGGACCGTACATTAGTGTTAGCGTCAATGTTTTGCATCACTCAAGAAAACATCCAAAAAAGCTTAGTGGTAACTGCATGAAGTTGAAATCCTTTTTGTCTTGAAACTTGCTGTTTTTAAAGGCCACCTGAGCTGCTGGATACTTAAGAGAAAAAGATTTTGTGTTTTGCTAAAGGCCTTGTTCGTAATGAAGCCATGAGGAAGGAGAATTGCATTGTGGCATGTGATCCACATAGAATTGACCCCATCGTGGCATGGTTGTGATATTTTCAGCAGTATTGAACATAGTCCAGGCAGTACCATGAACCAGGGGCACCACAGCACTTATTTACAAGCTTACTGTAGAGTAGCACTGATGTTGAGTCTACATAATGGAGCTCTTCCTGCCCAGGTCATTGGAAACTACAAATTCTCACATAGTGCTCTGCCAGCAAGCTGGTGAATAAACAGTCTAGGCCATGAAATAAGACTTTCATGTAGGAACCTGAAATTCTCTGCAGCTAATCTCTAGGGTTTTAAAATGGAAAAGAATATTGCTAAATTCTTGTGTCAGAAGAGACTCTTCTATTTGATTTGTACAAGTGGCTTTTGCATTTCTGCCACAGGTATTACCATGTGATATCATCCAATGCTTTCTGGAGCTAGGATAGAGTCTGCAGGACACTTTAGTCTTCTAGGGGACTGGAAGGAGTCTTACTCAGGGGATGTTCTCAGCATTTCTTTCCTTTCAGGGAAAACTGAGCACATGAATTAATATCTGACTTAGGGCTCAGGACTGCTTGATTTTCGTAAGGCACTCCTTCCTTTCCCAGTCAGCTCCTGTCTGTTCATTCTGAACAGGTGATTTTGTCTGTCACCACCCCTTAACCAAGGCTAGTGTTCAGCCAGCAGATTGCCAGCACCGCTGCCTTTTACCTAGACATCCAGCCCACGCAGGCCTTGCTCACCAGCTGGCATTTCCAGAGAAACTGAACTGCAAACAGATGTGAAAGCAAAATCTCCTGTGGTTCCCCTGTGGCTGGGTTCATCATGTTACTAGGGATGGGGGCAATTGCACAGCTGCTCTGATGCTTCCTGGGGAGCCTATATCAAGCCTCTGGGCTGTCAGCTGAGCTCCTTTATGGAGGAAAACTACCCACTCCCTCAGATCTCACTTAGGAATCACCTTTTTCAAAAAGTCACTTCCAATCAGCAGTAAAGCTGTTGAGAGACTGCAACCGTGATGTTAACGAGGACCTCCTTTTCTTTAGGTTTGTTGCAAACACTGAATTTGTCTGACTGCATAACAATGTCCCTTCCAGAGGTATATGTGTTTCTTAGGCTTACACCTCTAATTTTAGCTCTGTTTCTCAAATAGGTTCATATTTTAATGGGATCCTGCTATAAAACAAAGAAGTTCCTGCTTTCACTGGCTGAAAATAAATTAGGACCTTGCATGCTACTGGCTTTGAGGGGCAACCAGACGATGGTAGAGGTAAGCCCTAAACGTACGTGGTCATATAGGTTTACGAGCGATGTTCAGATTCGGTTTCACACTCCCTTTCCCAGAATTAGATCTAATGGAACTAGAGAAGCCGAGTTCAGGTTTGTGTCGTATCAAACACCAGCAGTGGGCAGTTGTGTTTCTCTTGATTAAGCGGAACAGAATATTGTTGTTCTGCAGATAGGAGTGTGAATTACATGAAAGGTTGGGTGCAAGAATTTTTGGAGAGAGAGGTTGTTTGCTGTAATTCAGGTGGAGAGGCTAAGATGGGAAATAAATGGCCATGATGGTATAGCCTGTGGCGAGGGGTCATAATTCAGAACCACAATTTTTTCCATGACTAAATGCCTGATGCTTGTCTTGCCACCTGCAAAATGAGCAGTGCATAAGAAGTGCATTTACAAAACCTTATTTACTTGCATTAATACACTTTCTTTTTGTGCTTATGATTGATTATTTTTGTTGCACTAATAGTTTATACATATTTTTCTGGATTTCTTTAGAGAAGTTTCTTGATAAATGTCATCATACATTTTAAATGGAAATAGAGGGTGATTAAATAGGTGGAAGGAGTTACAATTTTTCATTGACTTAGGTCTATGCATGCTAGTTTAATCCAGTAAATGAAAGTGTGGCCTGCATGAATTTGAATATAATATTGATTAATTTTTTTTCATTTAAAAAAATTAAAATTACAGAGGGAATAAAAACTTTGCATTTTAATTGCAATGGCATGATATGTAGCTGAAAAGGAGAGGTAGCATGGAGGAGGCAGCTTGTCCCCTAAGCCCATGGTACCCACTGGAATCATCCCCTGGTGTCTAACATGCTCCTGGCAGCCCCTTGCCCAGGGGTGAGTCAGGCATGTTCCCTATGAGATGGAGGGTGTCCTGGCCACAGCAGTGAGCTCCCAGCATCATCTTCTCTCAGAGCCTCTCTGGCCTTTCCCCATCGAGCCTCCTAGACTGGAAACACTTCACATGTGTTCTGCTTGCACAGAAACCCCAGTGCTTAGGGACATAAAATCCAGCACTTAGGGAACTGTGTGGCTCTGCTGCTCATATGTAATGTCCCAAGTCTGCCAATCTGCAGTCTAGCCAGTGTACCTGGGAATTACTGGATCGATTGTACCTGTTCTGAAGAGGGCTGTGGCACGAAGCCATCATCCAGGACTGATGCAAAGTAATGGCACCTCTCAGATGGAATGAGCACTAATGGATGACAGGAGAGATAGGCTGCCTTTCAGAGATTAGAGTTCATTCTTTAGGAATAAAAAATTGATTTCTTTTGTTGGAAGGTCAGTAAATGTTGCTAAGATCCTCTAATCTAGCCTGCATAATGCTCTAAATCTTACCCAGTAATTTAAACTTGCATGTCCAATCTAATTCAGGTATTGGGAAGAAATTGAATGTAAGCACTGCAGTGACCACTCTTCTTTCATTCTGCTGCTAGATTTTGTGTTTGATGCTGGAATACAACATCATCGATAATAATGACACCCAGCTCCAGATCATCTCTACCCTGGAAAGCACAGACGTGGGAAAGAGAATGTATGAACAGCTGTGTGACAGGCAGAGGGAGTTAAAAGAGCTGGTATGTCACCCTGCATGTATTGCCATAGCACATCGTGGTCTGTACTCCAGAAATGGAGATACAAAAGAAAGACAAGCAGGGTGTGAAATTCCCAGTTAACAACAGGATGGGAGCAGTATTTGGAGGACTTTACTGTGAATATATATACTGTGTGGTATTCACTGATGTGTCTAATCCCATACTATGTTTATGAATGACATTCAATAACCTGCTTAGAATTTGTATGGAAGAATAAAGGTGAAATCCTGCTGTCTTAAGATCTTACAAGTCAGCTTGTCAAATTCTGCCACCTTTTGACATACGAGTAGCAAGTGGTTCTAGTGCTGGCCAGCACTTCTTAGTGCTTTGACATTCACAGCATTTCACTGAGATGGTCTTTAGGTCGAGTTCTCAGAGCTGGAGCCTATGAGAACAAGATTTTTTGCTGATTTTAAAGACAGGATCTACAGATTGAAGATAGATCTGCTCTCATTAGCGCTTTTTCACCTATGCAAACATGCCCACAATCTTCCTCTTCCCTCTTTCACGTTTTTATTTGTCTTCCTTAACCCCTACTTCCAACCTGCAAAGTATATGCTTTTTTTGAAGTCAAACAAATTATTTTATCAGCTGCACAGTCTCACCCCCTTTGCTATCTTAGTCCAACATTTTAAGGCTGTTTCCTTTAAAGTGAAAGCAACCAAATAATGGCAAGCTGAATCAGACAAAACGCTGACCCATGGCACAGAGACCACTAGCTGTGGTTAGTGATGTCCCCTGGGTAGCAATAGGGCTGTGTCTAGCACACTCAGAAAAAAATCTGTCAGGGCAGGAAAAGCAGGGAAGAGGTGGAAGGGCTGTCAGGGAGCTTTGAAATCGGAGCAGGGTTTGCTCTAGTGAAGAGCTTGCTATACTTCAGTTGGTCTGGAGTGTAGAATGGCAACTTGTTTGACCAAAATATCTTCTCTCTTGCAGCAAAGAAAAGGTGGTCCCACAAGGTTAACACTGCCATCCAAATCCACAGTAAGTTAATCATGTCAGTAGAAAAACAAGCTTTGTCTTTCCATATTTAAATGCTTGATTTATGTTTGTCATGTGGCACAGTGGTTTTGGTCAGTCGAGAGCGGAGCCATTCCACTTGCTCTGTCAACACAAGTGTAGCTTACACAAGTAAGGGCGCATTTCTGCTCCTGGGTCTGTGCAGAAGTTTCCAATGGCAGTACAAGCATCAGACTGTCAGATTTATACTGCTGTGCAGATTTGGAATTTACAATATGATCTAATGGTAGATTTGGGGACAGAATTCTGCATTAAAAAAGTAGACTTCACAATGTCCAGTTACGGGTTGTAGACATGAAAGTCTGAAAGAGACCCATCACTGTTGCAGTTAAGCCTGGTGTAAACCCACACCAAGGTCACTGAGGCCAGGTCATGGTCCTGAACACAATTTGGACCTAGAACTTGCAGTGAAATATTAAGTAAGTTAAAAGACCCATCTTTGACATTTGTTCTGACACTAAAGCCTTCATGTCCCATAAGGATGGATACACATGCACTGAAAAATTTTCTCCTAATGTCTGGATACATTTTTCCCAGGGTGTGTGAAGCAACACTGCCACAAGAGCCCAGCTGCTTGCCAAACAAACAGAAACTTCTCTGTGTGGTTCTCTATTCCTGTAAACAAGGGATGCAATTGTGTAACTCTTGGTGGTTGACAGCATCAGTGACACCGCTGCAGATGATTGCAGGCTGAGGAGTCAATAATCTTGCTTATCAATCTCTTTTTGGCTTTCAGGATGCAGACCTGGCTCGCTTGCTAAGCTCAGGATCTTTTGGAAATTTGGAAAACCTCAGCCTGGCCTTTACCAATGTGACAAGTGCTTGTGCTGAGCACCTCATTAAACTGCC
Organism: Antrostomus carolinensis; assembly: GCF_000700745.2. NCBI lineage: Eukaryota > Metazoa > Chordata > Aves > Caprimulgiformes > Caprimulgidae > Antrostomus > Antrostomus carolinensis. The sequence continues at coordinate 62,500 of NW_010327890.1, forward strand.
TTCACTCAAGCAGCTGAACCTGTGGTCAACTCAGGTAAGTGCTTTGCAGTCTGAAACTCAGAGCAGGAACCAATGCTGACTAATTCTGAAATTTCACATTACATCAGCACAAGAAGAGTGTGTGAAGAGGCTTGCTTAGAATGAGTTTGTCCTCATACTGTTTTTACAGGGTGTTTCTATGGTTTAGCTCATCTTGGAGGCTGGTTTTTATTTTTCTGTTGGATTTATTTATTTATTTATTTTAAATTTTCTTTCATTTTAATTATAAAAGGGTTGCTGCTGTCTTAGGTTGAATGTTCCAGTTAGTCATTGGTGATCCTGTGTACTTTGCAGTACATGTGCTGCTGCTCATCTGAGAAGTTCTTATGCTTTCACCCATTTAGGATGAAAAAAATGATTCTGTGCAGCTCATCTGGTCAAGCAAAACATAATCTGTGCAGTGTAGGCAGTGAATTGCCCTGAATGCTGATCAACCAGAATTTCTTTAAAACAACAGCAACAAAAAGAAACTCAAATAATTAATAAATAGAAGGAAACCATAATGAGAATGTAGTTATTTTGTAAGCAAAGAATAGACCCAAGTTAACTGAAAAAAATATTCAGTTGTTAATTGAAAGAACTTTTAAAATTAATTTTTTCTTCTACGTTTCCCTACTGGTTTTGGTCTCTCAGGTTCTTCACTGGATAGATTTTCCCCATTTTCTGTTAGCACCTATTGGTAGTGCTCCCTGAAAATATGACTATTCTCAGTGCAGCCACAAAAAGCAGCATTTTTTTTCCACTGAAATGTCATGTAAATATCTTTTTTTTTTGTTTGTTTTCTGAACTACTTTGTATCCCAGAAATTTCCTCTTTTTGTGTGGGGAATATGAAGTAGAATCTGATTGCTTGCTTGTTTGAGGACTGTCTTGTATCTCCTCCAGATTTGTCCTAACAATGTAACTTTTGGATTTGAAAACTTTGATGCTTCTCACTCAAAATGAGTTTGATTTCACTGGACAAAGAGCCTGCTTTTAGTGTGATTTTTTAAAAATTTTAAAAAAATAAGTTTAGATTCCATTTTATTTTGCGATATCCTGGTTTGCATTAATCTGGAATTTGGAAACAGCAGAAACGAAGTGGGTCAATAGAACAATTACCAATCAATAGTGCATTGTTCTTGAGACCAAAATAGCTAATTAATACCACTTGCATTATGCTTTTTTTGTTTTGTTTTGTTTTTTGTGATGTGGTTGGGAACTGGATGAGACTGCTATAACCATCTTGTGTAGCCTGGGTGGGAGCTTTCTTAGACAAAATCTAGACTTCAAAGGCACAGTTCTAATTAAATTATGGCCTGTGGTTAAGTGTGCACAAGTCGCTTAATTTTTCTGTTCCCCGTCTGCAAAGAGGGATAAAACTATTTGCTTTCTCTCCTCTCACTTGAGATTGTGGTAGGCAATCTGAGTGTGGCTTCGAGGGCTCGTCTGCAAACCTCGTTTGAACACGCTCTCTGTGCACTGAAGTGCTCGCTCATGATGTTCATGGCATTGTTTGAAAACAACTTTGCTTGCACCCCACAGTTCGGAGATGCAGGGTTGCGGCTTCTGTCTGAACACCTCACGATGCTGCAAGTGCTCAACCTGTGCGAGACTCCTGTCACGGACGCTGGGCTGCTGGCACTTAGTTGTAAGTGACCTTAATAAGCTACAAAGGAAAATTTTGTGGGTTCGGAGGAATTCACGTGGGTTCAGGCAGAAGATTGATTTCTTGGCTGCCACAGCACTGCTTCCACAGGGATTTAGGACAGGCTGTGATTGTGTTTGGGTTTAAACTTCCCTCCTCCCTGCCTACTCAAACGGCCGTTGAGCTGCAGGCAGGGGAAACAGGACGGTGATCTGAGCCTGCCGATGCTTACCGGCCTCGTGTGGGCTTTGTTGTCCCAGACTGTACTCTAGCTCTTGCCTCTGACTTTACTGATGCACTTGTCTTGATCTCACGTGGTGACCTGGGACTTCCCAGCTTTTTTCACACACCTTCCTGTGGATGTCCCGTCTGGGTGGGAGCCTGACCTTGTGGTGCAGGAGGAGAAGATTGCAAAGTCATGTAGCAACTTCTTAGTGAATTTAGCAACCATGCACAGCGGGTTTCGTACCCTCTCTGGCATTTTTTGTTCCTTCTTTTTTGAGGAGGTGAAACTCTCGCTATTCTTAATTTAAATAGGGCAAGGCAGATTGGAGCCATCAAAGCAGCATTCAGGGTTCCCTTGTGCACTGGGAGCTGCTCGACGTGCCAGATCGAGACCCTTTCCTACATCCAACAGTGCATTATGAACCTTGCCTGTTGGGTTTAAAGGGCTCCTTTAATAGGCTTGATCCTACACAGACGTGCCAGACAGACCAGTAGTTATGGCTCATCTTAGGAAACTATTCTGCTAAGTACTGGAGCCTAAAATGGAAAGGGGGGGGAGGAAGGGGAGGGGGAGGACTGCTAGATCAGCATGGCCCCTGCGTGCACCATGCCGAGCACCGAGGACAGGCACTATTCAGAATAATGTGCAGGAAGCTGATTATGAGAAGTTGCTTGAACTCCTTTGAAGTCAGTGGACTTGAGCGTACGCTTAATGACCCTTCCTAAATAGGGACTTTTTCCTGGATGGAGGCCCAAACAGCTGTTTATCCATTTGTACTTCTATATTTTATGCTATTCAGCTTTTTCTGGAGAGTGTTGCACATAGTCATGTCTTGTTTTTGCTTTGGCCTACTGTAAGCCTGATATTTTGAGAAAATACAGCATGGTCATAAATATCTCTGTGTTTTCTCTTTTAGCCATGAAGAGCCTGTGTAGTTTAAATATGAACAGCACCAAACTTTCAGCAGATACCTACGAAGATCTCAAGGTATTTCTGAATTGCACCCACTAAAGATGAGAAGTAGCTGGCCCAGGAGGACTTGCAGATGTAGCAACTACATGGTGGTAGTGCCTAGTGCAGAGAGAACTGGCCCCATGGAGTGGGTAGCATGAAAGTCATCTGAAGAGGGTAAAGTAGATTATTTTGGGAAGATAATGACTGAAAACAGCATTCTGAGATTGCTGGCTTTGATGGACTCAGGAAACACATAATATGCTGAATGGATGAGTGTGAGATGGAATCAGAAACTGAATCTTTCTGCCAGTGCTATCAACAGTAAAGGTTTCATAAATAGGAGCATATTAATTGTTTCTGATGAGGATACACAGAAAGGTAAAATCTAGTGCTGACCTCCCAAGCGATGTCCTATACTGTTAACAGGGCCAAAAGTAACGTGGGTGAGCAGCATTATGGAGCTTTGATTCAGAATGCAAAGGGAGAATTAAAAGCATTGAGGAAACTGCAAGTTTTTCTTGCCACCTCTTGGACTGGAACTGGGCTTTCAACAGAAACACTTGCACAAACGCTCAGTTCCTGAGTTTGACGTGCAAGATGTCTGGTGTTACCGTTCGTACTGTGAATTCACAACCACTTTGGGAAAACAGTGTAGAGAACTAGAATGTAGCTGTGGGAGGGGAATGGCCCCAGGTGGTTTCAAAGACTGCCTGAGATGCATTGGCTTTCATGACTTCACATGGACGTTGTCTTCACTCTGGTGTTGCGTGAGTCGCATCTTCCAAAGTCTGACTTTATAAACCCAAGCGCTCAAGATTAAACTCTGCATTATGTTGACCTGTGTGCTGAAACCTTAGATTGTGCCAGGTTTATTCAAAAAAGGCCACAACCTTGGGTTGAGTTTCGAACTTGAGGCAAGTCCTGAAACTGCTCTGCTTTCAAAATTCACTGCAAATGTGTATCTTTGGTTCTGGCTGGGGAGCCAGAGCTCCCCCAGGGACTCAGTTGCAATGCTGCTAGCATGAATTTTTCAAGATCAAGTTTTCAAAACTTGTGTCACAATTGTGTATGCAAAGAAGGAGTCCTTGGAATTAACAGCTGGCTTGCAGATGGGTTCACACAATGGAGCTTGTATCAAGCCCCGAGCATTTACAGACAATCAAGGTCAATGCTGTATTTGGCCCAGGGCTCTGAAATTGAGCCTATTGAAAGGCTCCTCCAGTCCTACCCCTGCTTCTGAGCCCCTTTGCCACTAACTTCAGACCGAAACTCACATTTTCCAAACCGCTTCCCTCTGCTCTGGTATTGCATTACCAGTCCTCAGCAGCAACTCCAGAAAGTGACTTGCCAGGGCAAACAGCAAAAGTGGCTGTGAGCAAAGTCCCGATGATTGCAGAGAATTAAAAAAGCTGAGAAAACAGGCATGCGTCACTTTTTCCCCTCTCACCTCTTTCATTGAGATTTATCTTAGTGGCCATTTTTTTTTAGAGCTCTGTGTGTGTTCAAAGGGAGGGTAATAGTTTCTTTCCCTGGGGCACATGGTTGTAGGTCTGTTGAGAACAGCTCAGACTTCAAAGAAAGTATTTTTGATACAAGTCTTTCCTTCTTCTCCCCTTGGTCTGCAAGAGTGTTTGGGGCACAAGGCAGTGATGACATTTCCTCTCTGCTCCATCCTCCACCCCGCTAAACACACTTGCACACACACAGACACCCACATATGTACCAGGCAGGCTGAACCAGACAATAAATAAACACCCACTACTGAAGTCATTATTGCCTAACTGAAAAATTATTTGCTGGCAGTGTCTGTAGGATTATGACTAGCTCTTATCAAAATATGCATGCACATAAATCAAGGAGTGAGGTAATAATGACTCCTAGAAACTTCCAACTCCTCAATTATACCCTAGCCTAATTAAACGTGTTTATTTGTTTTGAGAGAATTAGCCATACGATTATGGTCAGAGAGCTGGGAAATGGGATCGACGAGTAGGAACAGTGCAAACAGCCGATTCCCATCAGCCTGGCGCAGGGTAATTCAGGAACAATATGTCCAAATGCAGCAGAGGTACGGACAGGAGACCACAAAGACACCAGAAGTTGCTAACACTCTCCAAATTTTTTTAATACATGGAGGGAAAAATCAAGCAATGATTTAGTGTGGAGGGTGAAGAAGGAACTCATGGCTGGCTGCTGCAGTTTAAATCCACTGCCTTCACGGCTGGAGTTTGACAAACAGCTTTTGCTAAGCATTTGTATCAAAGGTAAGGACCAGGGTCTGATCTGGACCTGGTCGCTGGCACGTGGGTTTTACTGCAGCCACTCGTTTTTGCTGCAGGTGTGACTTAGTCTTGTGTGTCTGTAAAGTCTCAGCATCCTGTTCCATCATTAACACCCGTGTGCTGCAGCTCACGGCTCAACTCAGCACCAGTTCTCTGCAGGGTCGAGGTCGTAGCGCGTGGTCCTGCAGTTTGTGGCCGATAGATCAATCCCCCCAGTTTGCTGACAGTGCAGATTTGATGGGAAATTTATTCCCAAATCCTGAATGCCTGTTGCTAATTCTGACCTTTTCCTACCCTCCCCACAGGCTAAACTACCCAATCTGAAAGAAGTGGACGTCCGCTACACCGAAGCGTGGTGAACTCTCCCTGCCTCCAACTCTTCTCTTTTGCTTCTCATAAGAAGGAAAAGATTTTTAAAACAAACAGAGAAAAACAAACCGGAAAAAAACTTTTGGCTAATCCCTGTAGAGCAGTGAGTCCTGGGACTTGGTGGTAGGAGTTGTGGTTGTGGGGTAGGAGTGGTGTTGTGTGTGTCGGAGGGGACGGGGCAAGCCTGGACCCAGCCGGATTCTTTCAGCTTTGTGATTTCAGAATCAACATAATATAAATTGAAAAGGAAAAAAAAAATTAAAAAAAAGGAAAAAAAAAAAGGACTTTGTAGCAGCAAGAGGATTATAAAGAGGAAAAAAACCACCTTTGTGGATTTTATTTGCCTTTGTGTTTTATGCCGTGTGGAGAAAAAAAAAGATATTCAGTTGTCATTATTTACTTGGGTTTCCTTGGCTGGCACCCATCCAGTCAGAACTCCTCTTTCACCAGTTTTGCTCCAGAAAATCAAACTTACAAAAATCTCAAGAGAAGAAAACCAAAACCAACATGATTTTCACCTCCCTCCATGTCCTTGCAGTTGTTATGCAAAGTAATTTTGTTGTACATAAGATTTACATAATGCACCTATTTAAGAAAATGGTTCACAAATAACAGGTCTGGGACCTGTCTTTTATTTATGAATTGTTAATTCTTTACCCTTTTTTTGCGTATAGTACTGTATAAACTAGTTTGCTGTCTTGTTGTTATTATTATTTTTTTTTTTTTAAAGGAAATGTCCTCCTTGAAGAATTGCCTTTTAGTAACTCATACTGTATTATACTCCCTCTCTGTCACAACATTCATCGCGTTGTCTTTTTTGATTTCAAAATGCCTCAAACGTTATCAAATAGGAAGGAAAATATCTATCGGG
>NW_010327891.1:0-617 GCF_000700745.2 Antrostomus carolinensis
TAAGTTTTTGGCTTAAAGAAAATATGTTGTTCTTTTTCCAAGCTTCCCTCTGCTCTCTCCCTAGATCTGGTTTCTCTTGTTCTTTTTCTCAAGGCAGAGCTGACACAACTGATGGACAGCTTTTGGCCATTGACAGCGTCAGGGCCTGGGTCTCAATCATTCAGATAAAGCACTGCTACCACCTTCCTGGTGTGCTTAGACACATGTAAGAATGATTTAATGAAGCTAAACACCGCTGCTTTGAGGCTGAAAACTGCAGCAGAGAAAGTCCTTTCTATCTAATCTTTTGTCTTCCATCCTAATAGTGCTTAAGTACTTCCCTGTCATTAACAGTAGAAAGCCCTTATGTCTTTACAGGATGCAGCAGAAATCAAACATTTAATCTGTAGGCCTTTTTGTGAAAATAAATGATGCAGAACTTTCACTTGCCAGAGTGTGACCAGCTCTGAAAGCATAAGGTTGTGGGTTCTTCTCTTACAGGACTGATCTTCCTGGGCTGTGTGGGGCCTTCCTTCCTCCTGGCCAGTGCCAAGTGAGGGTGGTTGCTGCAGGAGAAGGTCAGGGATCCATAAGCACAGCTTATCCTTGGTTCAAAGTAGAAACCAGAGCCTGAAAGT
>NW_010327891.1:647-40968 GCF_000700745.2 Antrostomus carolinensis
CTGCTGAACTATGTGGCTTCCCATGTTGCTTCAAGTTGTGCCAGAGGAGGTTTAGATTGGATAATAGGAAAAATTTCTTCACTTAAAAGGTTGTCAAGCATTGGAACAGGCTGCCCAGGGAAGTGGTGGAGTCACCATCCTTGGAGGTATGTAAAAGATGTGCTGATGTGGTGCTTAGGGACATGGTTTAGAGGTGGACTTTCCAGTGTTAAGAGTAACAGTTGGACTTGGTGCTCTTAAAGGTCTTCTCCAACCAGAATGATTCTGCGATTCTGTGAATGGGTTTTCACAGGGATGAAGGAACCTCAGCTACAGAACTGAAACACCTCCAAAGTCATAGAGCATGATCACCTGCTAAACCTACAAGTGGGGCTATACATCATGAGGTGATCAGGCTCCACCTACACCAGGTCATATTCTTTGTTCCCACTGTTACTGCTGGGAGGATATTTCTGAGCATTACAGCTCCACTAGAAACTTTCTTCTAGTTTTCAGTTTAAATTCATTGTTAGCAAGTGTATAGCAATTAATTCTTGTGCCAATATATAGTTAAAGTAGCTGTCTTCCTCCCTGATATTTACTTCAGTTATTTGCTTACAGATAGTCTTCAATTTGGCAGGCTAAGCAAGTCTTTTTGATGCTAGGCAAGTCCTTTAGTCTCTTTCAATAGAATAGGCTCTCTACTGCTCAGATTATAACAGTAACCCTTCCTTGCCCTTCCTTCAATTACTCTTGCTTGAGTAAGGAATCAGATCCTCAGTGTCCAACATTTTCGTCTAGAAGCTTTTTGCTGTTCATGTATCTAAAAAGAAATTGAGAGTTTTAATCTGCTTGTTTAGTAAGGTTCCTTAACAGCCTTATTATCCACCTCCTCAGTTTTCCAATGGCAGGTACTACTATTCAGCAGAGTGGAGAATGAACAGAGCTAATTGCTTGAAAGACAAAAACCACAAATAATACATGATTGTGGAGCTGGTTCATTAGTGAGTTTCCTCTTCACTTCCAAAGTGCAATTCAAAGCTCCTGGGGATTATTTAGTGAAGGTGGTGGGAAATTTGCTACTGTAAGAAAGTACAGCTTTCATTTACTTAGTGGGTATAACAGATTCTCAGCTACTTTGTGTAATCAGATTTCCTTCTTTAGCTAAATCATGGTATCATGTTAGCTTTAAAAAATATGTGAAACCTTGTTTCTAACCCCAGCAGTTTTTCTGCCTTTTCCTCATCTGTTAGGAAAGGTTATGTGCTTGCCATTTTCCTTTGAGGCCTGTGATAGAAAAGCATCTTCTCTGCTGGTTTCTTTGAAAGAAGCATTTGTAACTGACTCTTTCTTTGTCTCCTCTTATTGGGCTCTGTTATCAATTGCCATTTTTCTCCATGGCAGGCAGATGCTCTTCAAGGTGTGAAAGCAATGTAAGAGGAGCTCTAGAGAAATGGGAAACTTTCAGAGGGATGTGTGAACCTGAGTCAGGTGCAGCACAAGTTCTGGTGAAAGTTGACGCCACAGGACAGATAGCTGAGTAGCCATTTACTAAAAATAACATAATTAGCCTCTGTCTTTCTCAAAAGAGAATTGGCAGTTGCACAAATAAAGTATCTGAATTCTTGGCACTATGCTGAAGAACAGCAAAAAAACCTTTCCAAAATTATGAATCTTGTAATGGAAATAAGATTCTTACTCATTGTAACTTTCCATGTCCGTGTCATATTTTTCCGTACACAAGAAAGTTAAAAGTTTTCTATTCAATGAAGCTGACTATTTCACACAAGATTAAAGGTTCTAAGGATCAGGAATACTAAATTCTATTTTGTATAATATTGGGGTCACAGTAGACATTCAGTATTACAGGCAAAGAAGTGAAAATCCTTTAGGTAAAAGACCTCAGTGTATGAACAACGGTTCTAAATTAAGTGCAAACTCCCCTTTCAGCCTCTTTAAACTACTCATACCCTCCAAAGTTGTAGCAAAGACCATAAGCCTCAGGTTTGTAAGTATCTCTGGAAGTGTTATTTGTCTTTTATTTCTAAGCTAATCTTTGCTATTGTGCTTCACTGCTAATTGGGTACCAATTTAGTAATACACTTGAGCACATCTAGTGTGAGGGACGTGGATAAGCCTTTCAAATCAGTGGGATGTAAGGATTTTTCTGAAGTTAAATGAATTCAGGAGTTTTACTTAGTTGTACTGTATGAGAATGGGTATTAGTGATGAATTGGAGCACAGGGCCAGCGCCAAAAAGCCCACCTGCAACTGGATTTAGGTAGATGTTAGTCACTGAAGTCCCAAATGACTTAAAAAATACACTGCTTAACGAACTACCTGGAGGTACCTAAACTCCTCTGCTGCCTTCCCATCCACTTCTAAGTCTCCTTGGAGAGAATGCACATGGGCAGCATGATCCTGTGTGAACTGCTACACTAAGCTGCCTCTAAAGAAACTAAGCAGACCAAAGCTTAAGAGCAGAAAGACCAGGATGAGAGTGTCATACCGTGTCCTGCAGTCCTGCCTCTGCCAGCCATGACTGAGGGACCTACTGGTATTTTCTTCTGATAAAAGCCAAAGCACAGAGGACCTGTGACACAGTGAGAGGGAAGGCTGTGGGCACCCTGGTCTCACCCTGATACATAGTCAGGCTGTAGCTGGGATGCACACCCACATCTGAGGACAGGACAGTACTTTTGCATCCCACAGCTAAGTTGCAGTCTGAGGTCTGGCGCTGCCAGGCAGCTTTTCTTTATTCTAACAAGAGGCATCTTCTCTGATACACAAAACCTATAAAGCAGCAAATGTGTGTCCCTTGCTGTGATCTCTCTGTTTAAGGGCCTCCTGTTTAGAAGCTGATGAAATGGTTTGGGGTTGCTTGTTATAGCTCTGATTTTCTAAACTTAACCAACCCCTTAGCAACAGAAGGAATTTGAAACTCAGCTGCACTTATTTGCCCATCTTAAAAAGTATGCTGCTAAACACACTGTAATGTAAATGAGAGGACAAATTAGCATATCTGACCACAGACAGTCATTCTCTGAAGAGTGGTGTGTTTAGATAGAAATGATTACCCAGTAATGAAATAGCAGCAGTAGTGATGAATCTATTTCCTCAATTCTAATTACATAGGCTCCAAAAAGGTGTAAGCTATGTTCTCTGAAAAGCTAATTATTCTAACAAGAGCACTTTCTGCATTACAAATAACTTAATCCCTACAGCAATAACTGAGCTGAAGTAAATGTGACAATGTTTTTCCCACAGGGAAAGGCATTTGCTTCAGACTTTTTAACCATTCCAGTACTGGAAAGGCTTATTTTGCCCCCTTGTAAATAAATACATTTTGATAAACAGTTCAGATTTTGCAAGGTCCTTGACATCTCTCTATTTAGTTATTTGTGATAAGGACATTTTTAATCCCTTTCCGATTTTTCAGAAGACATCACTTCTGATTTTCTATCTAAAGTTAGTTACTTATTATCTTTAAAGCACCTTAATAAATGCTTTAATATGACTTAGAAAACTGCAACAGGTACTGGACTGAACAGTTCTTCATATAACCTTAATGTAGTAAGAAAAACTAATAAAATAAAAATGATCCCAAGTATGTTGCTCTGTTATAGCCTATTGCCCAGGAGTAAAGGAAATGCTTACCAACAGCTCAAAGGCTCCCTCCCCAAAGTCAAGAGGTACAAAGGGGAATCTGGCACTTGTGTTCTAAGCCCTCTGTTTAGAGATGCACTGCACAAGACTGGGCAAAGTTTTAAGACTGCTACTTTCCAAATGCTTCTAAAAGGTAGGATGCTTAAGGGGGGAGACATGTCTGGGGTCATATAGAAGACATCGACAAACCAGTCTACAGAAACTGAAGAAGGTTTTTTGTTCCAGCTTGTTTCACTCTTGAATGCTAAAATAAGATGTAATTTATTTTATTTATACAGATATCCTCCCTCTTTCAGCTCATACGCTCTAGCCCAGGCACTCAAGTGACTGGACCAAGTGCCATTATGTGAAGAGCCCAAGTGCCCTTGTGGTGCATGCTGAGAAACAACCTGGCAGCCTCTTCCAAATAGAGTGATCAGTTGTATATAAACCATCACCAAGTTCAAATTCTTATAAGAGATGCCTGCCAGCCTACCAAGTGAAGTTAACAGATACTACAGAGGGAGACATGTTTTCTACTGGTATGAGCTCAGCATGAGAGATAAACTATGCTAATCTCATAGAGTAGCTGCCACCAACCAAAGTCTCTAGGTATTATTCTGTTCTACCCTGACATTAGCTCTCTGGTTTTCAGCAAGCCACTCTCTGTTTCCCACTCTGCTGAGCACAGATAGATACTATATCACAGAGATGCTGAAAGGACTAATTAATAAAACTGTTTACCAATCAAATGTTTTAAGGTGAGTAGCCCAGGGGGCCCTTATTCACCCTTTCAGGTATAAATGTTTTTATACACCCTATCAGGGTCAAAGAGAATTGTCACACTCAGTTCTAGCAGCATCCTGAGAGCCCTTCCCCTTTCTAATTTATGTTTCTTCTGTTTCTCAGCTTTGTGTATGGAAGAAACCCGCCAACTCTGTGAGAGGACATACGATTTACAAATTATGAATAAGGTTAGAGCTTTATGCCTAGGGTAATAAGCACAAGAAATACTTAATTTCAAACAAAAGGGTCCAAAGGGACCAAAGGTCATGAAAACAGTTGAGAAAAGAGTTTGGTGCTCCTTTGTTCCTCCAACATATAGTCCTTATGGATCTGAATGGGATATTTGACATAACTGCCCATGAAAAGAAATGAAACAGCAGTTTGTTAAGAGGTTATAGCCTTTTCATAACACTGGCATGCTACACTTAGTTTCCAGTTTGGCAATTAGACTAATGTAAAACCTGAACTGAGATGGATGAGACTTTCATTTAGTTTTCTCTTTTATGATCTAGTCTCTATTTCTTAACTGAAAAACAGTAAAAATAAAGAAAAACAGAACAATGTAATTGTTTTACAATCCAATAGATGAAGAAATATGTCTGTCCTTGGCTATTTCCTGGAAATAGCTTTCCGAGAACTAATGAATACTCAAGATTCAGTCTGGTGGTGAAGTTGCATAGGAATATGGCAAGGAAATAAAATAGTAAAGGCAATGTGGAAATCAAAGATTTGAGGCAAAAGCAGAGAGAATTTTAAAAACAATTAATATGTTAGTGGGATGGCAGATGCAGCCTCCTATAAAAACAAAACTTTTACTGGTTAATTTGTGTATTTTAAAATCACTTTACATAAAACAGTGAAAACCTATGAGGAAAAACATACTTTGATGCACTTCAGGCTTAATCCAACAAACTGTTTAGCTAAATCAGTGCAAGTTTTTAAGCAGACCTAAGTGCCATGCTTATGATTTACAGTCCATCTTCAGTTTTCAAGCCTTCATTCCCCATAGGCCCTGACAGAAAGGCCTGATCCCTCCATAACAAGCTTTAGCACTGAAGGATGCCAGCTAAAGCAAGGTGCAGAGGCTTGTTTTCCTCAACATCACAGCCACTGCAAACATGTCATGCCTGGCCACTGTGCTTAACACTGTACTTAACACTTCCCTATACAACACAGAACCAAGTGAAGGTCACATTCTTCATTTTCAAGGCATCTCCTCACTGAAACTGGGTATTCAAAAGTTGACTTATGCACAAGGATGAGGCCACAGCTGACAACTCTCCTCCTCAAGTGAAAAGGAATAATACAGCTAAAGCTTATCTCTTCAGAGAAGAGGGCTGGCACATTCAGACATTTAAATAAGAGTATCAGACAGCTCCAACCTGAAATAGAAACACATCTCTTTTACCTTGTCTTCTTACATGGGTATTAATGATGTCTCTTAGTTAATGTATACGAGTTTTCAAAGCAAAACTCTCAAGTACTCACTTCTGTCTCTGGGGAAAGGGCAGGAGAACAAACACTGCCTGTCAGGTATTAGATACAGTGTTTAATGCAAGATAATAAGGTATTTCAATACGTCTGTCTTCTGTTTTTCAGTATCAGTTACCAGGAACAAGTAGGTATGTTTTTGCCATCTTTGGTTAGACAGTTCTATTAACATTGGCCTGTTCCTTTCATAACGCCACTTTCGGTAAGAAAGGGCTGGGTGGCTCTGAACAGTGAGCACTTCCAACTTTGAATGTGCTTTGTTACTAGAGTGAGGCAGATTGCTAGTCTAACATTACCGGTAAACAAACAATTTTTTGACAAAAGGAGTCACCTCTTTTCCATGGTACTTACAAGGAAGGGGACGAGCCTTGATAATTAAGGAGACGGCAACTATCCCCCACCGAGAGCTACTGGTAGAATTCCTCCCAAAACTCCAGTTTCTGCAGAGCCATCCAACAGCATGCCCAGGAGCTGGTAGCTGCTCATCTATGTGACTGAGCTTTTAGCAGAAGATCATAACCTTGTGCTTTGGCCCCCTGCTGTGAGGGCAGGTAAGGTGATCTTTGGCTTTAGCCAGTGCAGACTTAGAAACTGATTCTGTTCTTACCAATAGAAAACTGACAGTGAATTCATGGAAAGATTATTGCAGGTCATTAATTCACTTATATGACTGTGTAGAAAGGTACTCAACATTTTTTAGGAAAAAAAACAGTATCTCACCATTTGGAAAGATCTATGGCATTATACTGCATTTCTGAAGACTGGACAGATGAAATCTAAAGTGATGAATATTTCCCAACAAAAATTTATCACCTTAAGCACAGTTACTGAAGAATGAATGAGGAAAGAGAGAAAATTATACTGATTCATGAAGCATCTTCTTTGGAGGAACTTGTGATTCTTCAGAGGTTAAATCAGTCAAATGACAGGGATTCTGTAAAAATCTTTAGTCCAAGTGCTTGCTCTCACCAAATTGTGATAAAAATCTGATAGTTAAAAGCTTTACAGGATGGCTTTAATGGAAGAACAGCCTCTCTTCTGATGATCTTGCATTTTAAATTCAAGTTCAACAGTATAGCAGACAGAAAATAGCTTTTCCCCAGACTTCAGTAAGCTCACATTATACTTTAAGCACAAGATGAAAGTCTAGTTGTGGCAGATGAAGACTGCAGCAGATTTAAATCCATTCTGTCTAACTTCAACCAGGTTTAGCAAAATTTTCAGTCCAAGGCTTTCTAAAAAGTAGCAGCAGAATTGAATGGAAACAAAAGCAGTAGAAATACTTCATGAGCATAACTTCTAAGTATTTTAGTTTCTTGCCTAAGATGCTGGAAAATCATGGAAACCAGGTATGTGAGGCAAAATAATAAACTATGGAGTTGCTGGAAAACATTTCTGATGATAAAATGTCTTATGTCGCCCCCTTGTAATTCTAGCACATACACACTTTCTACAGTGGTAGTAAGTTCCTTCCTTTGATTAATGTCAGAAAAACTGAGCTGCCAAGAACTTCTCAGATAACTGAACTTATGATTTCAGAGTGGCATTCATCTGAGCATGTTCTGCTCTTTGGCTTTTTTGCAGAGGATCAGTAGGGTCAAAAAAGCCACAGGAATATTAGGGAGCAGCTGCAGCCACGTCTCCTGGGCACATTTCTGCCCAGCGCAGTCTGCTCCGGAGGCTCTGCTGGCTCCATCTCTGCTCACTCCCGGCCCTTCACCTACTGCTGGAGTCTCCCCAAGAAATTCCCCAAACATCCCTGCTAGCACCAGCTGCTGGGAAACCAAACATACTCAGGCAATCTGGTCTATTACCAGAGATTATGATTAATTTAAAAGCATAGGGGTGAAAGGCAATTAGTATTAGTGGTGACATGAAAGTAAAACTTCTCTGGAGAGGGAACACTAGGAGAAAGACACGTTTTTCAGCTACCAAGACTATTTCTAGATAAAAATAAGTGGTTCACCCTAGGCATTTATGTCACACGTTATTTAAAGGGAATTATCATGGTTTGGCATTAGTTCTGAGGTAGAATTCACCATGTTTAATATAATAAATATATAAGACCTTTTTGGAAAACAGATCCATAGAAAGGGCAGGCAGATGGAGGTCTGCGTGCTGTTCTGTTGTATGTCCAGCACTACTTACATTTGGTAACTCCTGAAAGCCTTAAGCTTTAAATCTGCTCTTTCTCTTATAAAATATTGTGAGATTAGGAGGGCTGCACTAATCAAGTGCCAACATTAAAAAAACAACATTCACTGTGAAGAATCCCATGAGGGTCAAGTGAAAGATGAAGGAATTGCCCCAAATCCTCAAAGGTAGACCTTAAGTATATTTTTCTCTAGTTAGTATGATTTCTAAAATATCAATATAAAAGTGCTTCTCTGTACCTCAGTAACTGCTCCATAAGAGAATAATGCATTAGTTAACATCAACAAAAAGACCTAGTTCATTTTATCTCCTCAGAGTCTGTGGGATTCACACTCAGATCATCTCTAAAGCATAGTGAAAAAAAATATTGGTTTTATTTTTTCAAAGCTTCTTCATCTTATAGTTGGGGTAGACTAAGTGACCTGGGTGTAGATGCACAAAGAAGCAGAAAATAGCAAATGAATCTCTGATTTTCAAAGGTATCTATTACAAGTGCAATTGTGAGTTGGAGACTCATAACTTGTTCACACATTTTTTTAAATATCACTAAGCATTTATATCTACACTCTTCTGTGCTTAAGTACCTTTTCCAGTTTTTTTATTTGCCAAGAAATACAGCAACAGGACTCTTGAAATATTCAGAGTTGTACTGGTTTTGTAAAAAGTTCAGTTTTCATTTCTTGAAAACCTTTCTTTCTGAAATTTTCTGAGGAAATGCTTTAATTTGGTATTTTGAAGTTACTTTTTGAAAATAATACAAAAGATACAATGAGTTGCATCTTTTAAAGCCAAACAAAACATCTCTTTCACTCAAGATGACATTTTCCTATTTTCAAAAATGAAATTGAAAAATCTACAGCTATTAAATTTTTTTATACATATATATTCACAAAGTCCCAGTGACTGTATTGATATTTATGTTTCTGACTTGCTTGGCTTAGTGGAAAATCTATATCCTCTTTCTAAGTTCTCCAGAGATAAAAAAGAATATTGCTTAGAGTAGTGCTAATGTTAGTTCATTAGAGTCTTGTGACTGAAGGCCTTAAGCTTTATACGTGGTACATTTTACCCTTGAAAAGATTACCCCCATATTAATAGAGTTTCCTAAACATCCTTTAAGGAATATAACTTCTATCACTATTATCTTACCCCTTTATCAAAAGCAAAGCCCATGAGTGCTTAAAATGAGGCCAATTTTGCTGCATTAAGAATAATGATTATCAGCTATATTGAGGATAAGACTATGCCACCTTATATTAGCTACTTGAGAAAGAATAATAGAATTAACAAGGCTGCTCTTCTCTGAGCCTAATTATGTCAATTTAATATAATTTGATTTAAAATTACCTTTTTTTTTTTTCAAATCTTATGAGCCAGAGTCTGGCTGGGTGGCTCGAATCTGGAAGAAAAATCTTTAGTGTGATATATATGCCATAAACGGGATGCTCTGAAGCCAACAGGAGCTCTGTAACAGACTCAACTGAGAAGTATGCTCCAACTGTGAATGAAGTTCAAGGTTGTTTACTGGCTGCTTGGCTAGTAAACATGAGCTGGATTCTGCCATGTAGCAGGCCATAACATTCAGAATATTGCAGAAGTCATAAAGGAAAAGAAGTAAAGCACAGAATCAATCACTGACTAAATGTCCATTTCAGTTTTGGTTTAAGCATGAGATTTGGTTTAAGATGTAATTATCAGAATAAACAACTAGAAAAGGAAAATAAAGATCTTGAACCCTTGTCATCACTCTTCTCCTCACATGTGCTCTCCTCACTACAAAATGTTCTGGGACTGGAAGTCAGCTATAAGCAAAAGTTAAAAAGCAAGAACTGACTTTTTTTTTATTATTATTTTCATGTGAATGATCATCGAGACATAATAGAGAAATCCCCAGAATATCTCCACCCTCGACATACATACTCATTTCAACAGAATGCCAGAGGGCTAATGGAAAATGGAAGTGAATGAGTTGGTAAATCCACTGTGGATTTGCCTATGTACAAAGGTTGAAATAGAATTCAATGGAAATTGCAAAGCCAAGAGTATTCTGAAAGGCTGACATTTTGAAAGTAGGAGTATCCATACCATATAGTATATTAGAACCTGAAAGTATAAAAGCATATTTTCAGTCCCTCATAAAAAGCACTAATTTTCAGAGGTACAAGCACTTTCATCTTGCCCTTGCAGTTATGAGACCTTGGCAGATCTGAAATTCAGAAGAGGGAATTTTATTTTGGGCATAAAACATACAAGAAGTGAACATTTAAAATGCAAGTTCAGACAAAGATCTTAGCAGGGCTGGATCTGAAACCCATTTACATTCATTCCCGAATCAGAAACACATCTGTAGGACTGAGCTCCCATTTAAAACGAAGGATTTAGAAGCAAGTGTGTGATGAATACACCAGAGGAAGAGTTACAGAAAGCTTTCCAGAGAGGTCAGTTTTTGGGCCTAGAAGTCTTGAAACTGTTGCTTTGACCAGTAGGGATTATCAAATATCTCAAGATATTCAAGTGTAAAGATGCAGCTTCTGATGCCAGTCAAATACATGCAAGTGTCAGCTTTCACTGGCTTTTAGCCTTCACAATTATAATGAACATCTTGGAAATATGACAGTCAGAGTATGATTCAGTGACCTAAACACAGGCATCTAGTGTCATTTTGGATGCCCTACAGGACCCTGACTGGCCTCCAGCTACTGCTCTAGAAGGGCATGGGTCTTCTGTTTCTGCAATGTCACATCTGCAAGACTCATGCAGATGCCCCAAATACCCCCTCAGAGCATCTCAAATGATGCTAGATACCTATATTTAGGCAACTGAATTGAGTCCTCTGTGTGAAAAGAACGCAAGCAAAAGGATCCAAAACAGATTTCCGAGATCCATAATTATTTTTAAATTCTTATAATTATGGGAAGCTCATCAGTGATTTCAGAACTCTTCAGCTGGCAATACTGGAGTATGCAAAGTGATTTTTCAGATGTCTGCAATTAATTAGGCACTGGAAGTATTCAGCAAAGTCTTCCCTCTGATGAGCATTTATACAGAGGATAGCATTTTGGTGCAATTCTTCCACTAACAGGCTGCTTAGGAAACTGCAGTGTTTTGTGAAAATTTTGGACTGGCTGCTTCAAAACCTTGACAATATGTTTAGTCTGCATAAATGAGGGAAAACATATTTTGTTTTGTTCAGCATGCTCTGAACTTTCACAGTTACATAATTATCCGCTCAGATGGTCCCACAGTCTTATTTTGACTGAAAGGGAAATTGGAAATGTTGATAAAATAAACCCAGGCTGGAAGCTTGGCAGCTCTGCCATTTGTTAGAGAGAAAAAGCCCTAGGTTCAGGACTTTCTTTAGCATGGGATATTTTTCACTGCAAACCATTCCCTGACACAGTGACAGTTGGCTGCTATAAGGATATAAGAAATGGCTCAATTATGCTTTTCTGGTCTTCTCTTAAAAAGAGATATTATAAAAGGGTTCAGTTGCATCCTGTGGGGCATGCTGGGATGCTGGCATTTCATACTGCCCAGAACCTCAATCGAAGTGCTTGATTTGACTTTTGAAATGAAACATCCCAGGGTTTTGTTTCAAAACTTGAAACTCTCAGAAAGTCTCATTTTCTCTTTCCCAGTACCTTGTATGTAAAACTATGGTGACAATGATTTCTTTTGTAAAGCACTTGGGTGATACTAGTGTTATGGGCTGTTTAAGAGGTAGATATGATAAGACAAAGGGACAGGTATGATTTGAGTCAAAACAAAATGATAAAAATAAAATTGAATGAAAAATTTCACATGCTTTCCTGACAAATATTTTGACAAACCCAGTCCATGACCATGAAATGGATTTCAGAGTTGCCCTTTGGGAAACTTTCTGCTGGGAATTCTCTGAAAGTTACTGTCCCTTGTTTGTTCTGCACAAGCCCATACATTAAGATGTAGTTGTATATGGAAGCTTTTCCTCTCCAGCTCTTCGTTTCAAGACTGGGTTACAGCAGAGGTGTCTATAGTTTCGCATCAGCCAAAACAAATACGGTCCGAAAGCATAACTGCACTGCATCCATAGTCATTTTTTACCCTAGCAAAGAGTGAAATCTGCTTCTGAAACTCCGGTTGTAAAAGCATTATCTTACATCCCTTGTCCTAGCTGCAAATGTCATCACGGCACCCAAGGCAGCTGAGGCTTGCATCACTAATTTTTTATGTGTGCACTGACATGTCTAGTCTTGCTGTTTACATTTTCATCGATGGGCTCTTGACAGACAATTTATTCACAGAAAAATCCAGACTTTCTCCTACTGAAGCAGGAATACAGAGGCAGGCTTTGGGCAAATCTAGAAGGGAATGCAAGCACTGTGTTTCCCCTTGCACATACGCAGGGGTGTGACTGCTCAGTATTCATGGGTGTGGAAGGTGCGATTTGATACAGACTCATAAACTTCTAGGACTGCTATATGAATGCATTGCTTTTGGCTCCTTGCATCTTAAGTTTCACAGTGAAATTCTGCTTACTTCAGATTCTGCCAGTTTCATACTTCCTTCCTTAACAGAGAGGCTGAATAAAACTGTCAAGGCCATGAAGCACCGCCTGCCCTGCCTGCCCCTGCTCAGCCTCCCTGAGACTTCCACCCTGTCTATGGCCCAGGACACCATATCAGCCTGCTGGGGCCATCAGACCCTGCCCCAGTGAGGCTGCAGCAGGGCTGGTCTCCAGCTCCCCACAACCCTGCCATGGGCTCCTCTGAGCCAGGCGCACCTGTGGGTCCACGGCCCAGCCCAGCCTTGGCCTGTCACCATCCCCAAGGAGGTGCCCAGTGTCTGGGGCTGCCCCTGTGCTCTGCAGCTGCCCTGCTCCTGCCTGGGGTGGGATGGGACAAGCTGCCAGGCTCTGCCCTGCCACCCTCGTGGTGCCCTGACAAGAACCTCTAAACTATTATTGATAACTGAAACCATGACAGAGTGAATCAGCACCTTCATATGCTATTTATTTGGGAACTCCTCATTCTGGAAATGATTTAACATGTAATGGCCCCAGTAGATAATAACTTCAGTCACATTACTGGAATACAAAGCTTTGGTACTGTTACTCCGTGGCATTTAACTGAGGCTGGAAATAACGTTCACTTTCTCACAAAATCCCCCATGTGTCCATGGTCTCAGGAGAACACTAAAACTTTGGTTAAAACTATATAATGTTCCTGTATAAAGAAGATTAAAATTGAGGGGAATGGAGAAGAGTGGACTCAGGGGGCCTTCTGGATACAAGTTGAACATGAATTTTCAGAGGCTGGAGGCCAGGTGTACATGTGGCATATCTCTCGGTGGCTTTCTCTGGTGTATTGACTCTCCATCATTCTTGGATTCACCTTTAGGACAAGAGGCTGTGCCTATCCTGCTGCACATGATCAGTCTGTGATGGGCAGACCCACCACGTCTGCTTGTTGCAGATCCTGCTCTTCAGAACAGGCTGTGTCTGACCACCCCAGGATACCCACCAGTAGCTTTCCACCCTTACACAGCCCTTCTGTGTAGACTTCTTATATTTTTATAGACCTGTGCACTTAATATTCATAGAAAGCTTTAATATTTTGAAGATCTTAAAAGCTTTTCAGAAATCAAAGTTCGAATATTTTCCAAGGCGTACACCTAGAACCATACCAAGTCCTTTCTGATGATCAAAACAGTTAACTCTGAAGACAAGAGGAACTTTTTTATAACCAAGAAGAGCTTTGTGCTGAGAGCACCGACAGCGTCATGCTGCTCAGAACCTCCATTGCTATTCCTGTATCCCAGAGAGAAGAGAGGAGTGGGGCTATGCTTTCTTTCAAATATCCATTGCTAAAAGGATAATAATTTTGGTGGATTAGGGAAACACAGGAAATGTTTCTCTGTCCCAGTGCAGCCTGCAAACTGGCCTCAGTGGCTTTTTTATGCCAGATATCCTGCAGGTCTAGAGATGGTGTTTCTGGATTAAATACACTCTTTTTCTTACATCGACCTGGATCTAAGGATAAAAGCTTTAAAATTCCCTTCTAGAAGTTTTTCTGTTAGTGGGACACAAACATCAGGCCTGCAGGAGCACATCAGGACATGCTTTTGCAGGACACTGCCCACTCCTCGGAGCAGGATAAAGTTAACTTTAAAAATACTGTCTGTTTTCATACTGCATAATGGTCATGATTAAACATGAATTGCTCATAGTTGTTAGAGCCTGGGGCAGTCACCAAGCCCCAGCTGATAAATGTTGCTTAAATGAAAAGATGTTTTTGTGTTATGCTCCTGGCAATTAAATAATGATGTGGACAAATCTCTCCCAGGGTTACTGCCAGACCCTACAGACTTTCAAACAGTGGTTTGTTTTTGTTTTTTTTTTTTCCAAATGGCAAGATAACAATAGGTCAAATAACTAATTTTTGGCCCAGAATCATATCCCACAAGGATAAAGCTCATTTCTTTATGACACTGAAAGAATTTTTGTTTGATTTTGAAAAGCATACCAGGAACACACAGAGCTGAAGTAAGAAATAGATATAGAGATCCTGATATATGGCATGACTGATGAGCCATTTTGTTTTGTGAAAACGCCTCAGGGCCTCTGATGGGACCTGGTCCCGTGGTGCTAGGAGCTATGAGCATGCAGCAATATAATCACACCTGCTCAAAGATTCTGCAGTAAGAAAAGGAGTTTGCAGCACAAAGCACAGTATAATCCCTGTTCTACATCCTGATGAGTTAGGCCTAAGAAGTGCCTTGGGTAAAAGTAAGAGGGGAATACCTTACTTCACTTTTGTGGAGGCTCTACTATTATAATTATATTATAAAAGCCGTGTCATGACACAGGATGCTATGTAGGCAAGTTTGCTTATATATCCAGTTGCTGGAGCTGGGAAAACTCTTCTTGATGAATAAGTCAAATTCCTTAGCAGTTTTAACTTTTAGTATTAATCATAACATTAATGATAATAAAGTTCATGCTAATAGCAGCATTCTATAATTTAAGGATCTAAATACAGCAATTTCCTGAGGCTCTGACAGTGGGAGGTATTAGTCTTTCCTGACTTGTGTACTGAATGGGACTTTCTGCTGGGAGCAGTATGAATCATGGATTTAATATATGTAAATTCTTTAGTGTAAAATCTTTCCATGGTTTACAACCTGTCTGCTTAGATTCACAATCCACATTTGAAGGGGCTCTAATAAGGAGCTATGCAATGTTCTTTATGGTGGCATGCCATAAGTGGAAAGGGTTGTTACATGTCACAAGGGAAAGGTAGAAGTTACGTGTTGCTCTTTGTAATGTTATATTAATGAAAATTAAAAACAAATGCAATCTCTACAGCACTATCATTTTAAATTTCTGAGTCTTGGCTTTCTAGTACAAGAAGCAATAAACATTATTTAATAGGCAAAGCATAACAAAGGAATCTTGCCAATACATGTTTAAGTGATCAAACAGCAGTGATCAGCAGGTTTCAAAATGAGAAATCATTTAAAATATTTGAAACAGAACTGCTTCATTTACTAGCTTACAATTTCTATTTCCATGAAATTGTGTCTCACTTCCCAAAGAAGACAGATTTAGAGAAGATATACATGCTGTTTCTGCCACAGTGAAAACTGAGCAAAAGAAGATACCCAAATCTCTGCCTCATGTAAAGGCTATTGGCTAGCCAAAAAAAGAACAGACTGTTTCTGTTAAAGCTACAATGTGCTGTTCCCAAGAAGGTGACAGGAACATGTTTGCAGAACACACAGCACACCTCTGGAAAACAGTAATCCCCTTTACTTCTTAATCTTAGCAAGAAAGTGTAGAGCTAAAAAGGCAGACCTAAATTTAACCAGACGTGAGAATTTAATCAATTTTGCGTACATATAGATCTCCCTCCATGTAATCTGGCAGCAGGGTGGTGAGACAGCAGTCTTATGAAAGGACATGGACTAGTGAAGTAATGAGTTGGTGACTACAACCTGACCTCAGATTGCTTCTCCATAATTGACATTCTCTCCTGGATGCTGATTTCTGTAACACAGAAATGAATCCTACAAATCTCACCTCCAACCTGCTGTTCACTCAACCGAGGGTAGCACAGGGCTTCTCACCCTCTGGTCCCAGGGAGGGACGCAGGCACACTGGGGCACGCTCCCTGCACTGCTACCCAGAAGCTGCTTTAGAGGCACCTCATTGTTCTTCAGTGTCTGGTGAACAAACTTGGGACATTAGCTCTGGAACCGCATGGCCTCTTTCTTACTTGCAGAGGAAATTTTCTCCATTCCACTATATCCTTTTTTCAAGAATCTGACCCATCTTCACAGAGTATTTATGGTAGTAACCTAATACCATAGAGAGAGAAAAGGCACAACTCCCCAGTTAGCATCATGAATGCTAGCTGAGATGCCTGCAAAGCACAGACCCTACAGCTTGGTCAACTAGTGGTATTCTGATACTCCTTCCCTGAAGCATTAGGACAGAGAATAGAGGAGCACAGGGAAAGCAAGTGTTACTCTGGTGAACATATGGATAAAATCTAGAAAACAGTCCCTTATTTGCTAGGGAACGATGGACAATTAATGCCAAGAACATGTTTATGACTCTATGTGTATATAAGAGTGCATTCTGGCACTGTGGCTGCTCTCCAAGACTTCTAAGGTCTGTGGGTGATTGCAGTACACACAGAAGTGTGACTCTAACTACAGGTCTCATAAATTATCCTGTTCCATAGTCTGATTAATACTTTCTTAAGGTTTTTTATATATACTACATGTAAAATTATAGAAAATATATTTATCTTATATCAGCATTTTACTAGTAGAAAAAGCATAAAAAAGAATTTAAAAAATCAAGATTAAGAACAAGTATATTTGTTACGATTACTTTTCCCTTATTTATCTACTGCTCTATTCAAACTTTCAACTATTAGCT
Source organism: Antrostomus carolinensis (assembly GCF_000700745.2). Lineage (NCBI taxonomy): Eukaryota > Metazoa > Chordata > Aves > Caprimulgiformes > Caprimulgidae > Antrostomus > Antrostomus carolinensis. Next base: position 17,629 of record NW_010327891.1, read on the forward strand.
TTCCTCAGTAAGTCTGTACACTGCACAGATGTACCTGTTTCTTTAGTTCTCTAAGTAAGATAATCTAAACAATGAAGTTCAAAAGCATTTTTACTTCTGAACAGTGGTGGGTCAAGTGAAAAGTTGAAACATTATTTTAGAGTGATCAAAAATAAAATGTAGAGCTGGACGTTTGAAAATGATCAAATCTGAAGAAATATGAAATATCCAGAATCCTGATCTAGAACTGAGTTTTTATTTATGAGCCCATTTATAGAAACTTCTATTTCTCATCACCAGAAGTAAATTACAAATTCCTCTTTCTTTTGAAAAGGTCCTTTTTTAAGAGAGAGAGAGAGAAAGTAGAAGTGGCACAAAATGCTTTTCTTCCTCCTTTCCTACAAAATTACCAGAAGGTACAGAGAACAGTTTAGGTGGAACTACATTAGCATGCAAAACCATTTTTTTGTCAATCATTATCTTCCCCATAAAATACAGAGCTTTGTATCCATCTGAGTAATATTATGTGAAGTTTGCAGGACATAATAGTGCTACATCAGTCATCACCTCAATACAATCGTAGGAACTCAGTTTGGTCTAAATTGTCTACTCTAATAACATAGCCAGTGGCATTTTGCCTAAGCTACACCAGGAATATGTTCTTTATGATTCAATAACAAACTATTTTTAATCTTCTTTTGTAAGTGATGGGCTAAAGTGCTTAATAAATAGAATAGAAAGCAGTTTCTGAAGTACTTCTGTGGTGGGGCTTGACAGATATAGTTGTGGAATGCAGTCAAGATCTAGTGAAGAGTCTATAAATCCAGTAGATATCCAGCTTCATATTAAAATCTGTCCATTCACAGATGAGGGCTAGCACACCTGCAAAAATAGGGAAGCTTTGTCTGTAGGCAGAAAATGTGTGGGAAGCGAGTGCCTGAGAGAAAATGTTCTGGAGAAATAAAGCAAGGTGGAGAAAGTAGGAGGTTTGGGACAATGAAACATCTGACTACCTAATTCAGGAATGAAGCTCAAAGTAGAAATATTCAGCTTGAAGTCAGCCTCCAACTACTGCTTTGTGAATGGTTTGAGCTTTATCATATTCACTGCTCTGTTTCATATGAATCCTTATCAAAGTCTTCTCAGCAGCTGTGGGGATATAAAGTGATCAAAAGGACCCCAACCATGTGAAACAAGAACTCCATATTCCATTAGGAATACATGCTTCTGCCCTGTGGTCTAAGGCATTGTTGAACATGTCATCCTTCACTTTTCTAATGCTGGTTTTAAGTTTCAATTTAAATATAATTAAATTTTTAATGTAATTTACTTCAAATATTCTTAGTAGCAATAGCAGCAAAATGAGCTATAGGAACAATGATAGCAATGTGCATTTTGAACTGATAATAATGGGGTCCATATCAGTCTATGCAACAAGAGAATAGTAATCAATCCTTACTATGGGGTAGTTATAGATCTGTGCCATCTCTATCACCTTAATCGCTTGTTTTGAGTGAATAGGTTGGTTTCACTTCTTCTACTGTAAAAAAATAACAATTCTTACAGTATGTTTTCTTGTTGTAACTAATTTTTCAATATGTCATTATACTATGGCCATCTGAACTGCTCTGTGGGTGCCATTAGCCAATGCTGGTAGGAAACAGTGATCAGTCTCCTACATTTCAAGTCATATGGGTGACTAAGAATGGGTCCTGATAGTCTTAGGTACAGTAAAGAATCAAAAAATTACAGGTAGTTTCCTTTAGTTTGTCTCATAAAGTCCTGTGGCAAGACAAGAGAAGTTCATTCCACATGGTCGCTATGAAAGCTACATCTCCACAGACCATAAAACTGAAAATACAGAAAAACCTGATGTATCCCAGAAGGTAGGAATTTGTTCTAGCACTGTTCCCCGCAAACATTTTGTGGAAGCAGCTTCAGCAGCAAAGGGATTTTGCTTCTTCTAAACTGTGACAAGCCATTTGGAGATAAAATTCATATGCCTGCTCAAAAAACAGATACTCTTGATTTTCTAGAACTTTTTAAAAGAAGGCACTCTGATACCAGTGCACCAGCCCTGTGCCCATGGAAATGAATGGGAATCCTGGCTGAATGAGTTTTAGCTGGATCATCACGTCTCTGATGTCTGCAGAGAAGACATCTTATAGGGGTGGCAGCGTATTGCAGGAGGGCATCAGCACTCATAGATGTTACAAGAGGTTTTTGGGCTTTAATTACAAGCTTAACATCTACTTCCTCCAAAGGTCACTTGGGCTTTGCAAAATTTCATCCAAAGCCAAATTGTCCAAGCCCAATCTACCTTTTGGTTCTAGCAATAGTAACTTTCTCACATTTTCTTTTAGGGAGACAAAATTAAAGTGTTGGACAATGAGCGTTGGAAGGAAGCAGTACTGCCTGCTGAGAAAAAAAAATTCTGGAAGGAGTGGTGCGTCCAGCCATTAAGCCCAGATGGTCTTCTACCCAGTAAATGCTCTAGATTCCTAGCAAAAAAGGACCACCACCACTTCACACCCTATTTCCGCCCCCCCCCAATTCCACGCCACTAAATAACTTTTTATCTTGGGACAGTTTACTCTGGGGTACTATAGGTATGAAATCATTAAGGTATTACATGACAGAGCAGTGGTGCCACTGTAGCTGTGACAGTCTAAAGATACATGGCACAGGGTTTGCGGGGAGAGGTGGTATCTTCTACTAGATCAACCAACACAGTGTGAAAAAAGGATAAGCTATTGAGTGAAAAAATGCTTTTTCCGATTACTTGATATAACCTTAATTTCAGCCTCTAAGAACTGCTATAACTGAAAAATATTTGCCTAAGGATTATCACAATTTCTTGATATTTGATTATCCTGTGGTCATACAATAGTTATCTCTACATACAATTTAGTAGTACATCATGTTTTAATCACAATGATAAGAACAAACATTTAATGAAATAAAAATCAAAGCGGGTGTTGCTGTTTATCCTGGTATGGACAAAATTTGATCCAGTTTTCCACTGTTCTGACTAATTCCAAGGGATTGGTTCAATGTTTCTTTATTTTCTTGTCTCAGACTACGGTTCATGATTGAAGGATAATGAAGAGAATAAAAGAACAAAAGTGGGAAGATAATATTATTTGGAACAGGGGTCAAGTATTCATCTGGGTCAGCTTTTGTAATGAATGATGTCATGTATATCTCACTTAGCAACACAATACAAATAACAAATATTGTCCTGCCAAGTGCAAAATACTGTAAATTGTGTAGAAAATGAGTTTTTAATGACTAAGTTCACTTGATGCAGAGTCTTAGAAATGTTCCAGTAAATGTTGCTTACATCATGAAAAGTGCACATTAAGTACAGTACAGTTTACCACTCTGTACTCACTCCTTACACTTACAGGAACACTATTAGGGAAGAGATTTGAAGATTCAAATCCTGTTGTAATTACCTCACATGAAAGAGAAGGTTTATATCAACATTCAGTGAGAAGAGTTATTTTGGTAACAATATAAAGTTAGTGCTACAAAAGAGCCTAGAATTTCTTAAGCATCTTGTCCTGTGCTTGAATATAATAAGCTACAACTTAATTCCATGTTAAATCTGGAACTGCAGCTATACAAAAAGCAAACTGTTTTATTTTGCTTGACCTTCTATTTGGTATTATGGAGCTATTCATGAACAGTTAGTGCAATTTTTTCAGAAGGGAAAAAAGAACATATTTACAAAAATATGCATATTGTTGAGAATAAGACATAAACATGGAGAACAAAAGTCAAATTTTGAGTTTGACGCCTCAACTATGACAGTATCTTTTAATTAGTTCAGTAAATTTTACACATGTTGCAACACCCTGACTGTGATGCCACGATATCCAAATCTGCTTCCTTTGGAAATCAGGAGCATTTTATTGTGATTTCAAAGGGATTCATTACATCTTCCACCCTGAAAATGCTGTGTACATACTGAATATGTCGTGGTTTATATAACTTGAATTCCTTGTTTCCATAGCGCTTTTGCTGGTGAAGTCAAATGTAAAAATCTATCAATTTCAGCAATGGCCAGGTCTAGGTCTAAGTACTAATTATACGCTTGACTACCATATAGTGACTATATAATTTGTTCAACATGCTCATCAATGACCTAGATGAAGGGACGGAGTGTAACCTCAGGAAGTTTGCTGATGATACAAAGCTGGGAGGAATGGCTGATACACCAGAAGTCTGTGCTGCCATTCAGTGAGACGTGGACAGGCTGGAGAGCTGGGTGGAAAGGAGCCTAATGAAGTTCCAACAAAGGCAAGTGTAGAGCCCTGCACCTAGAGAGGGATAACATCATGCACCAGTACAGGTTGCGGGTTTATGTGCTGGAAAGTAGCTCTGTGGAGAAGGACCTGGCAGTCCTGGTTGATAGCAAGTTAACCATGAGCCAGCCATGTTCCCCTGTGGTCAAGAAGGCCAATGGTATCCTGAGGTGCATTAAGAAGAGTGTGGCCAGCAGGTCGAGGGAAGTTATCCTCCCTCTCTACTGTGCTCTAGTGAGGCCACATCTGGAGTATGGCGTCCAGTTCTGGGTTCCCCAGAACTTTCTTTTCAAGAAAGACCAGGAGCTACTGAAGAGAGACCAGTGGAGGGCTACAAAGATGATTAAGGGGCTGAAACTTCTCTCTTATGAAGAAAGACTGAGACCTGGGTTTGTTTAGCCTGGAGAAGAGAAGACCGAGAGCGGATCTTATCAATGCTTATAAATATCTAAATGGTGGGTGTCAAGAGGATGGGGCCAGACTCTTTTCAGTGGTCCCCAGTGAAAGGACAAGGGGCAACAGACACAAATTGGAACACAGGAAGTTCCACCTGAACATGAGGAAAAACTTCTTTACTGTGAGGGTGACAGAGCACTGGAACAGGCTGCCCAGAGAGGTTGTGGAGTCTTCTTCTCTGGAGATATTCAAAACCTGCCTGGATGTGATCCTGTGCAACCTGCTTTAGGGTGAACCTGCTTTGGCAGGGGGGGTGGGCTAGATGATCTCCCGAGGAATCTCCAGAGGTCACTTCCAACCCCCACCATTCTGTGATTTTTGTGATTCTGTAATTGCATGTTGATAAATATAGCAGTAATATTTGAAATGTTTGATTTAGTCAGAATTAAACCATGTTTTCATTGCTACTTCTTAACTTTATTGTGCAAAGTTCTAAAAAACCAATACATTAATTTTGAAATAGATTTTTTTTTTCCATTACCGAAAGGTTAAAAAGAGTTAACTTGAGTTATTTTATTTTTTCATTAAATCTGTATTTTTCAGCTGAGAAACGTTCTGTCTGAAATTTCCTAATTAGCTCCAGTGGCAGATACAGTACATAAAAACTGCATGGCTATTAGTACTCTTTTTCTATGTAAATTTTGCATGGCATGACTATTTTACATTCTCTAGTATACTGAAGAAAATCAGAGGAAAGATTTAATACTAATTATATTCCTCCCAGTAAATTATCTGAAACTTTACACATTTCTTGGTTAATTATCACAACCCCCACCCTTGATTAAATGGTTAAAATTCTTCCCAGTTTCTTGACCTTCCTCATCCTGGTTTCCAAAATTTGCTCTTGGTTAGTCTATTTTCACATAGCCTTGTTACCTAGTGATCACAGGTTGCCTTTGCTGTGATTTTTCTCCACTTCCCGCCAAGCATGTTTACCCTTCGACAACACTTCCCCAGTGCTCATTGCCACTTTGTCAGCAGTTAGCAAATGCCCATTCAAGCACTAAAACGAAATACTGAGAGTCTAAAATTTTGAATGAAAGTTTCTCAAGTAGCTTAAAATGAGCAGTAGGGTGCCTACACTGGCTACATAAAAGAAACTGAGAATTAACTCTTTATTGATTGCTAATGCATTAATTAAATGTTTGCAAGCTGTCCTTTCACCTCCACTCCATCCCTCTGGCCACAGCTGATAGTTTACTCATCAACCTTTTGAACCCAATCAGCCACCACAGTAGTTATCAGTAGTTCTCATAAACTCCACTAACTTTGTAACAATACACTAGGGCCATTTATTATGGACCTTGCCATTATGAGCAATACACACCACTGTTTTACCCCACACTTGAAATGTTTCTTTTTGAATGCAGACAATCAGAGCCACAAAAGCAATTTGCATGCAAAATGCCACGATTGCCTAACTTGTGCAGAGAGCCAGGGCCGCAGCAGGGAGGTCATCTCTGTGCCTCTGGGTGACTAGGAAATCACCACATCCCTGCAACAGTAAACTCAAATGTTGATGTATTTTGTACTGGATGTTCTGAAGTCTAGTGGGTTGTGAAATTACAGCTTTGTATTGATTTTCTACTCCCTTTAAAAGGCTCTGCCAGGAGTATTAGTGTTCCTACCATCTTTAAATTAATGACATACTAGTTTTTTATAGCCTGTTTCTATCCCCAATATATATAAAAAACAAACAAAAAAGAAAGAACAAGACTGTTTGTTTTATACTACAGAAGAGATTGTAGTCAGTATTTTAACTGGCTCTGTGAAGAATAACATAAATGAGATTATACAAAAGGCAAAGATGCCACTTGTCAAGAAGGTGGTTTTGTAAAACAATACACAACGGGTCAAATCCGTTAGGAAGAAAAGGAAGTCACAAGAATTGGCTGGGGTGAAGGCTTAACAGCATTCATAAATTAGCTGATGCTTAAAAATGTTATTCATTATGCTCTATTTATCAGGTTGTAAAGACTGCCATTTTAATTTATAATAACACTCCTCCTCAGTCATCACCCATCTGACTCCTTTCATTAGATTAGAAAATTCAGTTTTGTATACCCTGTTCTCCCATAGAGAAGCAGAAATTTATTTTCCTCCTTACCTTTTGACTACAATATGCATTCTTGCCTAGATCCTCCTGACTTTTAGTAGTGTAATAATTTACCAGACAACTCCCCACCATCTCAAGGATGTGCCCATGAACAGCATACTGCATCTTGATTTTTCTTCCTGATAGCAGAATATTAAAATCAATTTCAGAGATAAAAATGCCCTCCAGTTTGATACATCAAGTGGAATAAAGCCCTCTTGCTGAGAAAGCCATTCAAATGCGGGTTAACTGTGACCTGTGCTCCTCCACAGTCCTTGGAACATCTGGCCATATGGGCTGTAAGCAGATTAATCCAGTGCTTTGCACTCTCCTCCTTTAAACAGCTTAAAGGTTGCTGTTTAAATAGCACGGCATGCATTTTTTTTAAAAAAAGATCAGCAAATATCTAAAATAACTGTGACCAGATGAATAACCCCTCTCCCCAGGAAATTTTCAGAGGACCTGAAGAAGCAAAATATTTGAAAATGACTTGTTTTTGTTGTGGTTTTGTGTTTTCACTCAATATATCTAAATTTAATCTTTCCCAAAGTTGTCAAATCCTATCTAGCTTACATGATTGATCCAGACATACAACTTCCACTATTCCTGCTTTTGACAATTGCAATAGACAGTTTCAAAGTCTGGCTAACCAGGGAGCTGTGGATAAGAGGGACCTACAGTAACACCACCGTGTCTCAAAGAAGCCTTTATGCCCAGATGAAGCATCCCTCCTAGAGTCCTAGTAGCAACGCACTTACTTGTAACTTCAGCTGTAGCTCCAAAAAGCTGAAAAGTACACCTTCACTGCACTCACCACCCAGCTGGTGCCTGTTAGTGCCCAGAGCTATGTAAGCATCTCAATTGAGAGGTGGGTGGATCAGGGAGACTAGGCTCCAGCTATGGTCTTCGCGCTTGCTGATGCTTTTGGCTGCAGGAGCAATTGCAAACAGATTGTACTGATGTGCTAGAGGTCATGTGGAGGACACTGATGCAGAATTGGTTGTTGGGGTTTTTTCCTACTTTTTTTTTTTTTTCACAACAGGACAATCAATATTGTGGTTGCTCAAACAACTTGTATTTTATTTCAAGTCACTTAAAACTTGTGTTTTCTTCTTTTTCTACTGATTATTGGTAAGGTCCCCACATTTTTATTGGTTTTTAAAATAGGAAAAGAAAATCAATTTTATTTCTTTTAAAAGGTTTTATACAGAGATAACTATTTTAAAAACAAGTCAGGTTAAGGGCAAGTTCCAATAAATGTGAAGTCGATACCAGACACCTTTTATCATCATCTCTGTTTCTAGGATTTTATTTGGTAAAATCAGAAGCTAAACCCCACCAGCACCAACCTCTTGATTTGTTTAACATTGTACTTACAGGCTGTGCATTGCATCTGAATTCCTGTTTGTCTGTTGATTTCCAAGCATTTTGCCTCTCAGCTGTTGTATTTCATAGTTACCACACTGGTGATTTAGCCTCAGATGACTATGCTTTATGTGTGTAGCAGAATGAGTCCTGGCTATAATAGCGGCTTCTCTATGTGAGTTTGAAGAAGTCTTCTTCACAGGTGCTGGTGATAATTGCTACTCTTCAGACAAGCTGAAGTGTTATTATCTTCATTTCGCAGAGCTACTAATTTTAATGTTGTTCATCAAGATTAGTTCTGGGACTAAATCCTGTCAGTTATCAACCAGGGTGAGTTCAAGAGTGTGTCTCCCAACTTTTAAGAGAGGAACATCCTTGCACAATGGTAACTACTGTGAAGAAACTGCTAATGCACTTTGAAATAGTTCTAGAAAATGGCTTGTAGAGTTGGAAATCTTATTAACATGCAGAGCAGCACATTGCCCATTACTCTGCATTCTTAGTTAATGGGAAATTATTAGCAGACAGCACTAAATTAAGAAAAGGAATGATATTTTGATTTAGTTATTGAGCTGGCTCCATTAAAGAAGACTCCATCATTGCACTGACAATCCCTGCCCCTTGTTCTGTTGTGCATCTTCTAGGAGGGGATCTGAATGAGAGCTGAGTGCCAAAGCATCCATCTGAAGCAGATTAAAGGAGCATTACCACAGCTAAGGTAGTCTTTTAAGGACTAGATCTCACCTCTTGCACTATGTACACAAAAAGGCCAGCCTGAAACACAAAACTGGCAACAATACAAACTTTTGGCCTGATCCTGCCACTGGTGATATTCCACCAGCCAGTTCAGGTCAGATGAGTGTGTAATGCATGATGTTCATTTATAATTAATAGTGGACTTTGTGAAACATTGAAGCAGTAAGCAATTCCTTCTTCGAATAAAACATATGCAGCAATGACATATGAATTCTGTCTTTCCTCATAATTTGATTATGATTATTCCTAAAGCGTGGTTGAAGACAATTTTCCAGTCCTTTAAAAGTTTCTGATTTTACATTTTCCCCATTCCATCTGGGCTGAAACAAAGACCTTGCCAGTGTAAGTCCAAATCTCAGGATATCATAAGAGGTTAGGATTCTCCTCTAAAATGGAAGATAACCCACCTGAACTTCTTCAGCTCCCAATTTCTGACAGAGATTTCTATTTTAGCAGTTCAGCTGGGATTCCTGGTTACTAGATAATAGACATGATACCTCTTGCTGTGCCCTAGTAACTACTCAATTATTTAAACATGGAATAGCTCCAACAGATGCTATTGCAAGAAACACACTCTGTAATGGCACAATTAGGGCATTCATCTGTGACACTGGAAACCAAGGGTCAAGTCGTTGTACCACAGAGTTTTAAAATCTTTATTCAAAGAACTAATTTATGCTAGGTAAACAACAAGATCACTGGGTCAAAGGAACACAAGTTCAAATGCTGATTCTGAGCTATATCCTATCCTAGCATGGAATTAATTTCATCTCTGGTTATTGGGCAAATAATTTATCTGTTGAATTTTGGCAGAAATGAGCTCTTACATCTTGTATCACTGCATCCTAAGAAGCAATAGAGATCCTCTCAACTCAGTAATGCAGAAGTCTAATTGGCAGTATTACAGACAGCCGGGTATGAAAAACAGCTATTTTGTGGAAGTACAGAAGTTTTATTGAAATTATAAGGTATTAGAGCAAAGTTCAGAGTTGCTGATGATAGTTTACTTTCTCAGCAACTCAAAAAAGAGGCTCCAAAGTGCAAGTTAAACAGAAAGCTGCCTTGGGACTGGGATTAGACCAAATGTTCCTGTTGAGGAAGAGACTCCTCAGCAGATACAAGTCCAGAAAAGGTTCAGTGAGGCTTTGACACTTGACACCTGTTAGGAACCCAGCATGTAATGGAATAGAATAGTTCTGTTGGAGAGAACCTACAATGATCATCTAGTCCAACTGCCCAAATCCCTTGGCAACCAAAATCAACACCATAGAAATCTAGCCATAGTCAAGGTACCTTTGATTGAACGTGCTATCAGGGGAAAGGCATTCACCCTCAGCTCATGATGTGACTGCCACCATATTTTGAGGCTGCTAGGAGTCAGACTGTTTTGTGGTATAACTCCCCTCACTTTGGTAGACTTCCAACGTACTGATGTTAGATCTGCAGGCTATAGACTCGTACACCTCCCAGGGTCAGACTAGTGGTGGTAGCACTGGACGGGGCTGGCCCAGCCTTCAGGGAACTGCCGACCATTGGTGCAGCCACTGCCTGTCCTCGCACAATGGGGCTGCACCTGCCTGGCCACAGCTGGAGCCCCAGAAATCTGTATGAGCTTAGCAGAGTAGGGGCATGGAAAGCACAGGATTATCCCACATGAGAACCAGTGATTCACAACAATTGGTCGTGATTTCTTCTTTCTGAAACTTGGTAATTTTGTGGTATGAATAATTCTCTGACTACGGCTAAGATAATGTATTTGTTCAAAGTGATATCTTGCAATAATTTATATAAACACTGTAAATTACATATTTGCACTGTATATCAATTTTATATATGTGCCCACTGATTTCTCTATAAAACAGAAAAACAAAACTTAACACACTTCTCAGATACATCACCAGATGCCTGCCTGATTTCTTAAAAGTGAACAAAAACAGTGAAGGTGACAGTCAAGACAGGCAAACTAAGGCACTCCCAAATCATACTTTACTTCCATCACTGCCTTTTCTTTTCTGATTCATCTATAATGAATATCCTGCTCTCTTCACTAGATTCAGTTACTGCTTGTCTACAGTAACATAATCCATGTGGTTTAAAAACATCGTTCATCTCCCTGCCTCTATTCCTTTCCCCTTACCATTAGTATAATTGGGATGAAACTTTGCCCATGAGACCTTACAGATAGAGTTCCCAGGAATAAGGTGTCAGAGGAGGTTAAAGGTGAGAGACCTTTAAGGTAGAAAGAAACGTACCACAGCAGCTGTTCAGCAAACAAGCCTGGGTTTTGTGTGGCTCTGAACGCCTGCTGCTGCCATGTTACACATGAAGAACTAAACACGATGCTCAAAGGCAGGGTAAGTGCATTTTGTAAGGTAGGATGCCTTCACCCCACCGTGCCTTGCTGGGGCTTCCAGACAGAGCAGGAGTGGGGCCAGCTCCTGAAGGCCACATTGCAGCAGCCTCTCTGCCACTGCTGCAGCTGCCATTGGTTTTTAGGAGAGGACGACAGCACTCAGCGAGCTCCTCACGGTTCTCAGAAATATCGCTGCAAGCTATCCAGGTGCCACGAGAAATACAGAAAAAGATTTGTACAAGAGGCAAATCGCGCAACTTCTGTACTCTTTAAAATAAATCTCTCACCCTGCACAGCAACTTATCTTTTCCGAGATTATTTTTGCAGCCATGGATTTCCCTCATTTCTTCCCTAAGTGAATATCCAAAGTAAGACTTTAGTCCTAAGACATATGGAAATCAAACAAACCAAGATTCATATACGCTCGTGTCCTCTGGTTAACCTGTCATGTGTGGAAAGCAACTTAATCCTCAGATTTTGGAGTGCATCTGGTCTATAAAAACATGTGGACTGGGGGGAGCAGATTGGGAGGCAGGATGAGCTGTAACAGGCAGTAGGTGCTGCTGCTGTCAGTGGTGCCCTCAAAAAGCAAAAACCCCACAAGTCCGTGGGGTGCATCCCCCTCAGGTGCTGCTTCTGTCTGGTTCTGCTTGCACCAGAGAAAGCTTTACAACAAAAAGAGCAACTCTGTGTCCTGTGAGATTACAACTGACACAGCCTATTGAACTGGCTTAACAGCAAAGTGCAACCTTCAGGTCTCATCTCTCATGCTGAGGGTTAGAGAAGGCAGAATAGCACTGCAGCACATGTTCTAGCATTTGTTTCTTCCAGAAGTGCTCTATTTTATATTTGGGGTGAAAAAGAGCAAGCTACTAACTGGAGTTTATTTCAGTTCCCTTGCCTTTCTACCACAGAATCCCGTATGAGCAGTGAGCATCATTTGAAAGGTATTTAATAGGATCATATTACAGCAAAGTAATGAAGTGATCCCTTCTCAGCATAATACTGCCTGCTATTCATCGGTATTTACAAAGTAGTAGCTACCCCTGTTCTGTCGCTACGTATGTGCCTGTATCCTATCCTGCTTGTTACAGACAAAGAGGATGACACTGCCTCAGTCTGCATTGGCCACTGACTCTGTCAGAATGAACCAAAATGATGCTGTGAGGATCAGAGGAACAGGCCAGAGAGTAGCCAAATAAATCCTTTGCAAAATGGCAGCACTTGAGTCCTCTGAATCCATCCTGCTGTGTGGGCTCGCATGTGGGAGCAAGGTGCGGACCAGAGCACCCAGCCCAGGGAGGCAGCAGCACCAGGCAAGCCTTCCCCACGAGCGGAGAGCACCAGCGCCGCGAGGGAGATTTGCTTGTTGAGCTGCACAGCTTGTCGGCGGGTCTCTCTGAGCCCAGGGGCCATCAGGCACAGAAACCGGAGCCAGGTGCCCAACACAAGGCGAGCCAGAGCTGGCAGCTGCTGAGGCATATGCTGGTCCAGAGTCCAGAAAGGCAGGAGGAGGCAAGACCTGGAGGTCTCGTCCCCAGGAGAAGCCGGGACAATGATCAAGGAGCAGAAAGGAGTGGCCTGGGGGAAGGATAAGGAACAAGGGCTCAGTAGCAGGAGGGGTACACAGAGAGACTGCCAAGAGAGACTGCAAGCAGACAAGGCCACTCAAGGCGATTACGTCCTCCACCAAATGAGCGGGGCAGACTTTTTATCTAGGTGGATTTAGCAACCCATTTCAGCTGAAGAGTTGGGCTGCTGGGCTGCTAGTTTGGGCAGAGCCTGTTACCTGAACTGGAGCCCATGCTGCATTATCAGAGAGCTGATGAGGTACTGAGGGAGGAGGACTACAGCTTGAACAGCTTGGTTCTCCTCTGCTAAAACTACTCTTGCTTACAGAGAGCTGGAACTTGCAAATTTTTTTGGCAGAAAACAGATGAGATTTTTTTTTTGGGGGGGGGCGGAAATGCTAAAGCATATTTTCACAAAGAGTGATTCCCGCAGGATTTCAGGAACACGATGAGAAAGCGGGAAGGAGGCTGAAGATGAAGTACACATGGCCCAAGTGTTCTGTAAACAGGCAGGGCTGGCTGGACCATGGCTGCAGGTGAGCCAGCCAGCCCATGCCACCACCACCACCTCCAGCTCCCACCTGCCTGGCTCCACAGCCCTGCAGCATGGCCAGCACTGCCCATCATAAATGAGGCTGTGGTACAACAGGGTCCTAAATGAGGCCACGTTGCAATTAGTTTTCAGAAAAACATAACTGGTGTGTGGACCAGGAGCATACAAACACATTAAGACCAGTCTTTTAAAAAAAACCTCACTTGAACTCACCGACATTTTTTGCCTCTTGATACCTAACGAAGCCCTCAAACTCCTATGAACCCTCATTTCTGGTCTCATAACTAATATTCTCTCGCAGGAGGAGCACAGGAAGGAAAAGTTTCCTTCATTAGAGAAATCCCGCCTAAAACACTACACTTCCAATAGTTTTTAGGTAAGATAGTAATGTAGCTGAAAATGGCTAAATTATATGTGTAAGATTTTTCACATTTTGTGGAAATACAAGTACAAAACAGCACATTTGTTATTCATGACATGAATCTCCATAAAACTCCAGTCTTGTAAAATGTAATGTCAGGAAAAATCTGATTAAATGGCACTGTCCTCCCTCAGGGAAAACCTACTTCAATTCGAAGAAATTGTGTTAAAGTCTGCATTTCCTGCTCCATTTCATCTTATTTATCATTTCAATAACTTTCTTTATGCTAGACTAAAAAAATGCAAAAATCAGTGAGTGGCAGGTGAACATTAAAAAATATATGCATCTATTATACTTACCCGTTTAGACTTAATGCTATTCAGTTGTCTAGTTTCAAAGCTTAAGTATTCTCTTTGGGTTTAGTTTTGTCAGCTTGACATTTTTAATAATCTGAATATTTAGCTACATCAGTCTCTGGCATAACTGGACCTAACTGCTTTAACTGGAGGCAATAAATTTGGTCAAGAATAGCCCTTAAACTGGATAGTCAAGGATATTTTGAAACTACATTTAAATTTTCTCAGGTATTAAATGAGGGATCTGGCTCTTGATTAATAAAAATCTTTGGTAACTCTTTACATTAATTGCATCAGTATTCATTTAACTTTGATTTAGGAATACAGTTGTTGTATTGTGAGTGATTAGATGATTACCAAGAAGATATCTGAAGACTATTATAATTGATAGACACTTTTTTCCTGCCTCTGATTTGAGTTTGTGTCTATTATGTAGCTGTGAATTCCAGTGATTATGTTCTTATTGTTCAAGTGAATATAATTGCTACTCTCTTTGTCAACATATAACCAGCTTAAAAAACACTAGCTAAATTCATACCTTAGACCACTGACACATATGGCAGAGGTACTGAGAAATTAAGCATGATACTTGGCTCCTTAAAATACTGATGTTCACTGTATTTTTTCTATTGCATATGCCAGACTGCAAGGAAGTATGTTGCACCGTACGAAGTGTGTGACATCTGCTATGGGTAACATATTAATGAACTTGCACATCTGTTCTCCTTCAATTCAATGGGCTCACAGCAGAACTGTGAAGGCTGATGCAAAGGCAGCTTTCATTGACTACTTCATTTCCTGCATGCTGGAGGCAGCTAGGGACAGATACTGGGGCAGCTCAGGGAACACTTGGGTCAATTGTCTTCTGATGGGGTAGGGGACACTATGCAGTCAGATGCCAGTCATCATACCAGTGTAGCAGTCTCACTCAGTCTGTCCTTCCTGATTATTTCAAACTCTGTTAACGTTTTATTGATGATATTTTTGGTTGCTTCCTACACTGCCTGATGAATCATCTGTAAAGAGGGACAAGGCCAAGCAATACCTGTGTTGATACAAGTAAGACCTGTTTTGCAGAATATACACTTCAGGGCAGTGATTTTCATTATTAGTATAATTTCTTGATTTAGTTAGGTTTTGATAGATTTTCAGTTTTGTTTCTACCTTATTGAACAGCAGGGAGGGATCATCTGAAAAAGGATAGTTTTGTAAAAGGCCAAGATGGCATTTATTAAAACACTTACCTTTTCAACTGATTTTTCAACAAATAAAAACTAAAAAGACTTTTTTTATGTTTAGTAAAGCTGATTAGTAAATGTAGGAATTCACTAGGAAAGTGAAATTCACTTTCATCACATACAGAGAACATGGTGTTTCGCAGACTATCACAATGCAAAGTGCAAAGTATCAATCCTTATACTTTAAAAAAAATTGTTTGCTAATGCACTGGCTTGTAATAATAACTTTGTCATTCTAGAAGTTGAGCACTGGGAATGAGATTTAACCTGAGGGAAACCTTAAAGTCTAGAGAAGGACTATTGTGTCTGAAAATACACCCAAATTCAGTGTAAAAATGAAGCTAACAGTCAGCATAGAACTTTTAAAAACAATAAACAGGGTAGAAAGGAAGAAACAATCAGTATAGCACGAATAGCAGTAGGTTGATGGAGGAGGTTATTATAACACATGGGAAAAGATCCATAGATAAGTCATGAAAAACAAAAAAGAGAACAGAAGAAATTTAGGACTAGCATTGATCCATTGCTACCTAGATTGTATATAATGCTGTGCCATAGACAGAAGCGTTTAACACATTTTTTCCTGTTTTCACAGGGCAGCAGAATGAAGTACTGTAAGCGCACAATGAAGTATGTCCTAGCACTTCCAAGAAGGGTATCAAACAGCATGTACGGGGGATAAATATTTTTTCAAATATTTGAAATATGTATAATATATTGAAACTTGCACCTAGGAGTCCTTGTAGAGTTGTCTGAGAGATATGAGCCTAATTGTAATTTTAAAGATAGCTAAAGACTGGAAAAGAGTTAATGTGCTAATATTCATTCTAAAATGGCAGTGGATGACATAAGCAACTATACAGATATAAACCCTGGAAAAAATTAATATGAACATCAACTGATAGGGAATTAAATGTTCGGGTATAGATAGTCAGCATGGCTGTGTATCAGACAAATCCAGCACAGCACTGGATGAGCACCGAAGAAAATGCTGTTACATATATGGCATGACAGGAGCAGATCAGTAGATCAAAAGACTTGGTGCTGAGGCTCCTACATTCTTGTCAGATGTAGCTGAAGACATTTACTTTGAAGCAGAGTTTGTCTGGTACCTGAGAGTAAAAGTCCCCACCATACTAGGGGCTCAAAGCTGTTCAAGGCCAGTCATTGTTCTGGACTCTCTCGGAGCTAGCATGCATTGATGAGCACTTGGAGGGGATTTTCCAATTTAGCTTCCTCCAAAAGAAATTTAAAATCCAAAATTGCTTCCCTAACTAAACCAGAACATATTAAATAGAGATGATATAGGGATTTGCTTCAAACCAACCAAAACCCTACTACAAATGTATGCATTCATCTGAAGTAACAGAATACGGGCAGATTTCCTTGCTGTGTCACCATCCATGTCTCATCTCCACTAGTCTGGCCTAAATCCTCCCCTGTTAAATACAGGGATAATTCATAACACAACCAAAGTGTTGCAAGAAAAAAAAAAAAATATTCAAGTCACATCGCTGTATGTCTCCTCTAAAGTACTCCAGAGGATTAACTCTCATTTTGGTAGTGTTAGTTTCAGTTAGCACCCTGTCAGCTGGAAGGCTGAATAAGCAGTTGTGAAGGTATAATGTGGCATGTCTTCTTCTGTAGCTAATCTAGCTAAAGGGGAGAGTAAAAGCTATGAATCATTTTGTAAGCCTACAGTACCAGAGTTATGGCCACTGCTAGAAAACTTTACTGTCTGGGGAAAAAAAAAAAAAAAAAAAAAGAGCAGGGCGTGAAAGAATGAAAAGCAAGAACTTACACAACTTCCTCAAGGCTAAAATGGTATCTCATATTTAGGTGCTCTTGGCATCAAATATCCTTAGTTACCCATGGAAACTAGGCCTGTGTGAGTCAAAAACGCACAGCTGAACAAAAATAAACACAACTGAAAATTTTCATTTGAGTTGATGCAGGCAGTAATTTTTCAATGTGTTTTCTTTGGTAAACTGAAAAGAATATTTGAGACTTGTAATAATTTTGGGCCACTTATGAAAAAAGTAAGGAAAGTAAGGAAATTCTGGTCTACTTTCATTACAAGATTTAATGGGCTTTCAAATGCCAAGGAAGATACAGCTATGCAAACCACTCATGGTACCATTGTACTCTTCAGCTCAAGCTCTCCAACAATGAGCAAGGTATTTCCCTGGCAGATAGGAGGCCTCCTGCTCAAATCCTGTCTGACTGATTCTGCGCAATAATTGGAATTTGTATGTCTCTCCTCTGACGACAGGACTCTAGCCATCAGACTGTATATGTAATATAGATGATGAGGACTCTCCCTCAGTCTTTATTCTTGAAGCTGCCTAATTTTGGCAAAATTATTGCAAATCAAAATTGCAAATCAAATGATATTGCAACAATTATCATGGAGAGAGAGAATAATGCTGAGCATGTAGCTCGTGCTAATATGGAAGGGCCACCAAATTTCCAGTTAAATCTATACAGTTTAAATTCATTCTCCTACCAGCTTTTAATGAAAATAAGCTTTCAGTGATGAGAAAGTAAGATTTTTTTCTAGAAAATGTTCATCCTTTCTTCCACATCTTCTGACTAGTTCATAGGGGACATGGATGTCAGCTTCTCTTGTATCTGTATAACAAAATCAGGATCAAAACCCTTCTGTGAGTAAAGATACATACATACAAAATGGAATATGTAAATTACAAATTGAACAGTAAGGCAATCATTTGGTAAAGCTAAGTAAGCCTCCTCAGGAAAACATAAGAGTTTTGGTTAAATTATTCTCAGCTGCAGTAATTTATACTGGGGAAGAAATGGGTTCTTGGGTGCCAGTGTATGTGTGTACATATAAATAGATACACACATCACAATCCCAGTTCTAGCAAGGTGAACATGCAGATCTTGTCTCATTACTCAGTGTTATGTTAATAAAACCAGAATAAAGACATATATGTCACATGCCATTTTCTGTCTTGCCTAAAGTATATGTAATTACATCCCAGCATGGTATCTTTGAATCCTGGTTTGGAAGGAATACCTACCTTTCTAAACTCTTACCTGTTTTACCTCTTTTCAAGGGAACAGCTCTCAATTCCCCTTCACACAAGGAGTACAGTATAAGGAACAATTTGCCAGTCTATGGGCAAAAAGTTCTTATACAAAGAGATCTTCCACAGGTCTGTTCTGTAGCATGAAGGCAGCTCTTTGGATCAGCACCAAAGACTTCTTTTGCACGTGACATTAATGGCTTGACTTGCTAGCACTTTCCATTTTAGAGACTGTAAATCATGGTATATTTATTGTTGATGGTTGGTAAGAAGCAAGTATTAGGATATTTTTAGACACTTCACCCTGTGTATAGCTTATGTAAAGAAAATGATCTTAGGTGCAATTTAGCCTTCATATTTCACATTTAGCCCCATATTCCTAATACAGGATGGTCTGGCATATTTTTCTTCAACTATATGAAATTTCATGTTATGACTTGCCAAGTTATTTTAAAAAGATTTATAAAGACAGCTCATAACATCTTCAGAGGCTGAAAACCTGTTATGTCTGTAGGAGGGAAGGAAAGAGAATCTGAAAACCATTTTCTGGAAGGGGCTAATGGCTGAGAGCATGAGGAGAACCTGAGAACAATTTCAATGATATTTACAATAATGCATTTTTCATTTAGCTCTTGGAAGAGGCTCTCACATAGGTCAAATGTGTCTTGGCAATTTGTCAGAAAAATGCAATTTGAGTTTGAAGCACTCTGAATTAAGGTTTCCCAGTTTTGGCCTGAAGAGGAAGATTTCATTTCAGTAACTGTAGATCTGATTCTCTACTTCCTTTCTTAAACCACTAATGTCACTGACTCAGTGACTACACTCCCAAAGCAACGTAAGAATCAGGTCCTGAATGTCAATACTAGGGCAGCTGTCACCAGGACAGCACTATAGAAAAATGGGGGAAAGCGGTGTCTGGACTTCTGCCATGTCTACATCTGAGAAAGGACGCAGGCAAAAACAGAGATGAGAGAATCACACTTTAGACACAGACTTTTACTCTCTGACCCTTCACTGTGGCATAGGCCATTTTGCTCAGTTTCAGTTAGTCTCCAAAGGCAGCTAAATTTTGTGGCTGAATAAACTATGCCAGCTGGTCAGAAGAGTTGCCCACCAAACTGGCTGTACTAAGGAACAACCAGAAACAATAACTAATAAAGCTGCTCGGCACGCTAGGTTGGATGAAATCCAGAAGCATTTAGATGCTGACAGGAAGTAAAACCTTAAAAAAAATCACACTCACAAACATGATAAAACTTTACAAACTGGATGGCAGTTGGTGCTACCTCCACTACCTCTGTTTACACATCCCCTTGTGAAACAGCTGCTTTACAGTCACAGAAAGGATGTTGTCCATAACCCGCCACATCTCGCTTTCCAAAGAATCCATCTGGTAGTTTTAATGTCTGAGCCCCATTTCTGGTCAAATATAACTTCCACTGAGTTCTAATGCTCAAATCCTAAGGGAAGATATGGCTCCCTGTTCATTACAATTTTGGGGAACTCTGCTGATCAACACAGCCTG
Organism: Antrostomus carolinensis; assembly: GCF_000700745.2. Lineage (NCBI taxonomy): Eukaryota > Metazoa > Chordata > Aves > Caprimulgiformes > Caprimulgidae > Antrostomus > Antrostomus carolinensis. Next base: position 37,597 of record NW_010327891.1, read on the forward strand.
TTGATGTACACTGATGACAGTAGTTTTCTGCATGAACTCATGGCTGTATGTTACATACATCCAACCAAAATAAGGTGTCACTATTTCTTAAGTAGAAAGAAATAAAATTGAATTCTGGTTTGAAGAAAGAGCATGCAATAAAGTATAGTTTCTACTAAGAATGTCCAGAATTTAAGTAACATTTCTTTTTTGTTCTGACAACAAGAAAGAAGAATGACAAAGACTCCATGAAAGACATGGTATGTTTTAATTCACATATAACAATCCTTATCAAACTGAAAATTATTTTGCAGTATCATTGGCAATGATATCAGGCTGCCTAAACCTCACGCCCTTAAGAAAAAAAACCCAAACAACCTATGTAGTGGAAAGAACGTAGAAGTAAAACTGCTATTTTTGATAACACATAAGCATAACACATTTTAAAAGCTATTGTTTAGGATAAAGGCAATCTTTGTTAAAAAAGAAGATAAAATGCCTCTGAATGTTCCTATGCTACTATATAGACATTTGGTGAAGAAAAGTACTATTACTGTAAGTCTCAGTCAAGCACCACTAGTAAATACATCATTACATGGAACACAGCAATTACACAGAACAGTGACTTCCACAAAACTCACTTTAGACTGGTCAATTCTAGTAATTTATGCCTACCATCACTATAAGCAAATGAGATCAAGAACTCATTTTGTGATTGCTAGCTGAAAGAAGATACGTGAGTATAGGAAGTAATTGCCTGGATCAATATTGTATTTATTTTTTCCTCATTTGTAAAATGGGTCTGCTAGTGCATCTGTAAAAACATAAAAACGGAATAACACAGTGCATTGACTACTCAATGTTGGCAAATGCTATGTTATAAAAGAATTCCATAAACATCTATATATGTCCAAGTGATTAACTGATAAAATGCCAATAGAAAGTTCTAAGAATAAGTTGTGGATTTTCTGGGTTTTGTAAAATCAATAAAACTTCTTATTGCATATTGCAAATGGGTTCTTTGCAATCCTTGACCTGGAACTCTTCTCATGTTCTGTATAGAAATGAATGTTTTGTCCAAGCTCACCCACAGATCATACTTAGAAAAGGAGGGCCTTCTATGGGATTTGGAAAGGTCAACAGCTCAATTTCTAATCAATGCATTGCTTGAAGTCATGAAGTCTTTAAAGATTGTTGAGCTAGTGATATGCAGAGAATTTCACAAATAGCAAAGAATTAATGTGTAATTATTAAGATTGTGCATAGAATAAAGGAGGATAAAGGCAAGAAGATTTTACTTGATAAGAATCTCATATGAGTATCACTTTCCCTGGGACGGAAATATTTCCAGGAGTAATGTGGACAAGCATAGCTATTTTGAACAATGTGACCAACAATGCTGAGCTGGTTAGAGAAGGAAAGAAAAACATTACATCTTTCAGATAAAACTCCTGAGGAAATTTCATAGATGAGATGCAGAAAAGCCAGTTGATTACTATCAGATAGCCTTTTGACTGATTATACAATACTTTTGAAAACTTCTTGCCATTATATGCATAGTTTAGAGACCTTAGACACCTAGCTGAATCACTCACAAATATATTTCTGAATATGTTCTTCAATGTGTTCCATGACATTTTAAGTAAAATGTACAGTGAATACATTTGTCCAGTTCTCAGATAATTCAAGTAATTAAACAAAATTGGGATTTGGCCAGGACATGGGGACTAACAAAATTACTCTTACAAAAAAATGTCATGGGATTTTTTAATGACCCAAGAATTAAAATACAGCTTCCACTCTGCTTTCTGGACTCATGGGGGAAGGTTAATTGGGTGCAGGCAGAGAGAACATGGTCTAGTGAATGAGCAGAATTACTGTCTGTAGTTAATTACTGGTAACCTCCATCCAACCTGCAATACAATTACCTTAAAGTGGGAGAGCTGGTGGGATCTCAGTGTGATGTCTCAGCAAGGAATATGGGGCTGGATAGGCAATAGGAAATGTGGAAAGTAGGCATGCCTGCACACTCTCACTCCCTGCTTCATTGAAGTAATTTCATAAATTTAAAGGTATCAAGCACTGAGAACTTAAGAAATACCAGAATTAGTGGTTTCTGTTCAACATTTGTCCTTATTTACCCTTCTCTCTCAAGCATTAGAACAGTTTTTAATGACTTGAACACATATGATTTTTTCCGTATGCGTGCTGTCTCCTTCAGTGCATGCATTAAATAGCACTTGATGTTCTGTTTTCTCCTTGCTCAATATATTGTGTATAGTTCAATAGAGAAGCTCTCTCCTGAATATAACAGATACGCTCTTGGGCTGTTCTGTGGTACACACAGAACCATCAGGTGATTTGCAAATTTTATTTATATATTTTCTTGACCTGTAGGGTGAGAGGATAGGTATCAGCATCATTTTACACATATGGTATTAAGGCAAATATAGACTAAATTTAAGAGTACCTACTAGTTTTAAGTTCTCATTTTGAGATGCCCTAGGACTGACTTTTCAGCCCAGGCAACATTTGTACGGTGGTTAATATATTCTAAGAACAGCTCTCCTAAGTTCAGCTGTGCCTGGCATTGCCCATACTTCTCCAAATTATAAGCATGCTGCTCTCAGGCTAGGCACTAATGTACCAAGAAACCCACAATTAAAACCGTGCAAAGCCTAGATTATGTGACTTACTCATTAAAGCATAGGAACCAGCCAGAAATAAGGAAAGAATCCTATTTCCTTGGACCAGAGTAATCTTAACTCTAAGAGTATCCTATCTCCTCTAGCAGTCCCCTGCCCCATGCGCTGAAGACCTCAGCTTTCGCAGTGACGGAAGCAGTGGTATACAAACAGCAGTCTTCTTAATTATACTCAATACTCCATTCAAGTAACTGGCAACACAAAGTTACACTCCCTTATGACAGTCCAAGACAAACCCCTTCCAAAGATTGTGAACTTAGCAGCACTAGTTTTGACAAAAGCTACAAAACTGTTTTTCATAAAAAATATAAAAGAAAAAGAATTTGAACAAAGTATTCTAAATCTTGTAATAAGTGTGTAAAGGAGGGGAACAAAGTGGCAGCCGTCTGAACAAGGGATGTGTGGTTCATACATCTCTTCTGACATGTATCTTTAGCTTACAATTATGATCTCCAACATATGCGGAAGCAAGCCTTACCCAGGTGGATTCATTAATTCAGAGCATTTCAACTGACATATTCACCCCCAAATTTATGGTGATGGCAAGCAGTTACACTTTACCACTCCCTTCCAGAAATTTCACTATTTAAAAAGCAAATTTTTAAAAAATCTTTTTAATATAAATTTAGTATAACAAAAAAGTTATATTTTCCCATTTCAAATAGAATCATAGAATGGTTTGGATTGG
>NW_010327892.1:0-37168 GCF_000700745.2 Antrostomus carolinensis
TTTTTCCCTTTTTTCCCTTTTTTCCCTTTCCCCTAGCTAAGTATCTGCTTTGTTCATGAGGCTTTTTACTTCTTCCAAAGAAGAAAAACTATCCCTGTACACTTAGTGTGATGTTACTGAATGTGCTAGGGTAGGAGGCAGACTTCTGACTAGCCACAGGTTGGAAAAGCTGCAGTGTTTGGTTTCCTGCAAAGCTAAGTGATCCCAGTCTTTCTGTTTATTTTCTGTTTTGTCCTTCATTATAATCCTCTTCATCTGAATAAGATTCTTATCCTTCTGTCTGCAAATTGTTTGCTCAGATTTTTATAATTAACTTGGGGTCAACATTTATATAGTCTTTGTGTTTTCTTCCAACTGTATTGAAAGATTTTTAAATATATTTTAAAGTGAACCTAGTAATTACTGTTACTCTTCAGAGTACCTGACAGTTGATTTGACACTCCAGGGAGTGCTTTATTCCTTCTCCGAACATGGCAAGCAAGGGGTGATTATGGGTATGGAGGGGCTGTGCTGTGAGTGAAGGGGCTGAAAGCAGCCATACATAACAGCAGGAACTTATGTCCTGCCTGGGAAGTCACAGTTCAGTGTTGGGCCATTTGATGCAAGGGTTAAAACAAAAAAAATTCCACTACTGCTCAATTACTCTTCCTCTGGAGGATGAGTTTCCAAGCAGTTGGACACGACACAGCTTCGCATGATGGGATACGATGCTGACTGGAGTCTCTAGATTATGTTGTCATATAAATTTTTAGCACCACTGTAGCACTTCCCAATAAGAAATACTTTTCATCTACAGTAATTTTATTTAATGAGTTTAGCCTCATGTTATGTAAGGTAGCACTCAGCAGAGACACAAGAATTTCTTTGTCGTACCTTGATCTCCCCAGAGTGCACCCTTAGGAGCTGTAATCCTGATTATTACTACACTTAGTGAATACATCACTGATACAAAGCATTGCCTTTGAGTGCAGTGTTTTATTGGTGGCGAGTGTAAATACCTACAGCTTTTCTCAGTCCTTCCCCCTCTATTTTGTGATGTGCTAACCATCTGTTTGAATAGGGTTATTGCACTTTCTGTGGTAGATTAGCTAGTTAACAAATTCAATTCAGAGTCAACAGTTTGTTTTACTGTCTGGCAACCAGTACAGGCCAGTTTAAATATGTCATTTGCAGTCTGTGTATGTGATAAATAGCAGGTTTTAAATTATGAAGATAGTGAGGGATCAGCTTCAGTCTTTAATTTGGATCAAATCAACAGCCTGTTACTTAGGAGCAGTATGATATCTGTCTTATCAACGGCTGCAGTCTGGGCTCCTTTCTTGGAGTTGCTAGTACTCACATGGGATCCCAGGCCACAGCCTTACGGCGAAGGAGAAAGGACCAAAACAGAGTTAGCCACCTCTGATTCCCTTCCTTAGTGGTGTTGACAGTGTTTTCATTAGTAGCTTCTCTGGATGGTGTTCAATTGTCCAATTTATGTAGAAGAGCTCTGGAGAGCTACATGGTGACTTTAAGTCACGTACTTCTGCAATGGACAGAAATCGGTTGTGTGGATGCTGGCATCACATCTGTTGGCATGTAAATTATCTGTGTCAGGATAAGGTTACAATGGAGAGGGACTGCAGAGCGTGTTTGGAGTACCTGAAGGACTTTCTGTCCTTCGTCATTCCCGTGTTAGCACAGCAATCATTGCAACATTCACCCCAACCAAATAAATACTGACACTGTTACTGCACTGAGGGAGGGCGTCAGAAGAAAGCTGGTGCTGTGAGAGCAGCACAAACTGGAGTCACTAAATTGCCAGGGACCTTAGACACTTCCTACAAGCACTACATCTTCTATCTTTGTCACTTGCTTCTGCTATCCGGCCTTCCCTCTGTCTGTCTCAGACCCTTCCTTATGCCGCGCTGTGCTTGTGCTGAGCCAAGGCAGCACGAGTCTCAGCTCTGTCTGGTTCCCTGAGGACCAGGCTGCTCCCTCCTCTCCCTCCTTGCAGCACGTGGGTGCAGGCGCTTCGTTTGTAACCCCTTGGGCAGGCTTCAAACCCCGTGCTTAGGAAAAAAACCTCCTGAACCACTGCGTCCCACAGCTGGAGCCTGCGGGAGACGGGGCATAAAGCAGGTGCCAGAGCTGGGATCTGGCCCCTGGTCCCTGCTCTGCTGCAGTGCAGCCCTGCCTGCTGGGGGGTGCAGAGCACCCCCTCCTCGCTGGAGTCATTTTAACACCCTGATTACTGAAGTGGGTAACTCGCCTCCTCGCTTGTAATAATTACAGATTTCCTCTGTGATTTTTCACTCGTCGGTTGCCACAGCAACTGTGCAGTGGCTCGGCCAAAACGCTGTCACAGGGATTGAAATCTGAGGTGGCTCAGCCTTTTCCTGCACTCTGGCGCATCTTCCTTCTTGCCCCCTCACGCCATGGCAACCTGGCCACGGCATCCCTGCCTCTGCCACGGCAGCCTGCCCTCACTTTCCCTGCATCCGTGGGTCTGGAGGGATGCTGCTGGTACTCTCTATGCATTTCCACATCCCTCCCATTCCCGTCTCGAGCAGTGTGGTGGGAGGTGGCATTAGGGTGTGTGCTGGCTGTTGTACTGCCTGTGCATGACCTGAAGGAACTGAACCAAGCCAAGGTTATTTTGTGACAGTTGTGTACCCAGGTGTCACCCTCAAGATATTTGTAAACCAGAATAAAATGAAGGGTTTTAAGGACAAAACCTGTTCTTAAGCTTCCACAGTTCTTGAAAGCTAAGGGGCCATTTCAGATGTTAATACAATCTGGCTCTGCATCTCAGGAATTTGTTTTCAGAAACCTGCCAAGAAGGCACTCAGGTCAACTCAGACTCCCAGGGGTCCGAGCTGATGGGCTGTACCGATGTGCCAGAGGCACTGGAGTAGCAACAGGCAGAGGCAGATGATCTCAGTTTGAGGCGAGTTGGGTATCATTCTCTGCAGGGTTTGGCTGAGCACAGGGTGTAGCTTGGAGGAGCTGGTTTCATTAACTGGGGCATTCCCCCAGCTCAGCGGCAGGGTCGAAGCTCGGGGCTTTCTCCAAGTGATGCCTGTCCTCACTGCTGGCAGTTGCGAGCGGCTGCTGGAGGGAGCTGACAGCAGTGGCACTTCTCATGAATGCAGCTGGCAGCAGCCTCCCCTGAAGTGAAGGAGAGAGTTGTGTTCTCACCCGGCAACTGGCTGCGGGGACTTCTCATCCAGGTCGTGTAAGTGCCCTTGCCTTGTGCCTGCGTGTGGTGGGGGTTCGCCCGGGCTCTGCAGGGGCTGCGCTCCGAGCTTTCTTTGGAGGTGAATGCGTGTCTTTGTGTATGTACATGCAGGCATGTGTGACGTTATAATGTCCCTGTCATGGACATGCATGGTTGGCTGTTGGGTTTGTTTGCTGAGCCCCTTGTAAAAGAAATCTCCCGCATGCATCTGCTTCTCTGTGTTTTCAGCTGAAATGGGGGTCACCTTGAGAAACCAGAGCACTGGCTCCTGTTTAAGCCATTTCCCTTGGCTTGGTGCAGGCTGCCTCCAAGTGAGCTATTTTGTGACTTCAGGAAGCAGAAGAATAAACTGTGCTTTTACAGTAGATTTTATTTGATGCTATTTATCTGTCTGTTTTCCTGATGTCTGAGAAGGCAGGGGTAGGATGCCAAGGAATAAAGTCTTAGAAGGAATATAACTGAATTTCCTTGGAGGAAGCTCCACTTGAGGATATTTTGCAATACTTTGATTTTTCCAAAGCTACAGACCGCTTGTGGAGCAGCTAATCTGAGAAGAGTGACTGTGTCATAATTTAAGCTGTTTAACCCGTTCAGAGATGGACTGGTTTTGTGTGGGAAATGTGTAGAAATTAAGTGTCATGATTTGGATATGTTGTTGCCATCTGCATTTTAAAGTAATAGATTCAGAATATGCATGCTTGAAGGGAGTTTTTTATGGGTAGCTCACTAGTAAAGTTCATGGAAATATCAAAGTGCAGTTTTTTCAGTGGGAACTATTAAGGAATGACAAACTAAAAAAAAAATTTAAATTTTTCAGCCAACACTAGTTTAGTTGTGCTTGGTTTTTAGCAACATTTATGTACTATTATGCCATTTAGGTAGGCATTTTTAACTATGGATCTGGAACTTGCCCAATTTCTAATAGATGCTTTTTAGACCCCATTTGTTCTTTTCCTGAGACAATGTATTTGTTTCACAGGGAACATGTAGGCACATTTCATCCCAGCTTAGGTGTTCTAATAATTCTTGAATTAAAAATGAGCTGCTCAAAAGTTTAGTGGGTCAACTGAATCCTAGTGTGCCATAATTGCAACATTCCCACCTGTTCTTGTTGGATTTTGGAGCAAGAGTCTTTTCTTCATCCAGTATTTGTTGGAGAAAGGGAAAACAGAGAGAGACAAGGACAGAAAGATTTTTTTTTTAAAAAAAAGGGAAAAAAAAAAAAAAGAAAAAAGATATATTAATATCCAACCACCACACCCTGATTAGAAGACATCTAAAGAGAAGAACCTGCACACAAATGTAATGACACTTTTGAATGCAGATTAATTTTAAAACTTGATGGAAGGTCTGAGGGTTTCTGTTTCAGCTTCACTGCTGGTTCAGCTCTGACCTAGTTGTTGGTCTCAGGCAGTTGAGTACTGCCGTGCCGTGATGGATACTGTACAGTACTTTCAAGCTGTAGACGTGAGGTTTTTGTCTCGTGTGTTACATCTTGCTTTGGTTTTTTGCTGCAGTTTTCAGAACAGACTGACTGAATGCCAGCTGAATGTGAAGTGAGATAAGGTAGCTGTGCAAAAAGCCACTTTATTAGGAAAGACTTATGCTGTCATGTGCAATATTTACTGTTTTGTCAAGACTTGAAAGACAAAACCAGTCTCCCCATTTCTGTTCTTCTGAACAGTAGTGGGAGTGTTTTATCTTGTTGGTGTCAATAAGTAAATAAGCAACCATGAATAACAGACACTTGAGCTTTCCTTGTAACTATGACAACTGTGTCCTTGACAACTTAAGTACAATCATGGAGTTTCCAGTTACATCCTGTTCTACACAAAGCTATTAAGGTTATTAGAGAAATAGCAAAAGCAACTGTCAGGTTGTGAAGCGTTTTCTGGCAATACCTGTTACGGTGTTAGATACACGTTTCCAGCTGCAGATCGCTGTCACTGGTTTTGTTGTCAGAGCTGCGTGGTGGGAAATGCCTTGGTGAGCTGCGCTGGCCGAGGGCAAACTCGCCGTTCTCTGGCAAGGGTCGCTTTGCACTGACTTCTTCAGCTGCTGCCTGTGAAATTGCGCCAGGTAGTTGCTGAGCTTCAGAGGGCTCAGGAGTCTCTATTCTGGTGTGTGGGTTGTCCCTTTCTGTGGAGTGTCTCAGTCACTGTAGTGATCCTGATACGTGGCCTTGCTGTTGGGTGCTTGTAACCAGCTTTGCTTTTGAAGTATGAAGCTGTGGCCTTTGGGTGACCAAGCTGGGTGAGGAGCACCTTGTATCTCTTTTCTGTGCCATCTCATGAGGATGGTGCTCGGTACTGTTCTTCCTGAAGTCAAGGGTTTCAGCTCTCTTTTGTGCTGGGTTTATATAGACACCAGATGGAAAATCTAATGCTGGCCTTATATGATGACTAGATATAAGTTTTCGTGCAACTGCTTCTTAAGTAGGGGACATAAGTAATGGGACTTTCCCATTCCTGTGATGGTTTGAGCTAGCCTTAGTCTAGCTGTCACTAGAAAGTCTTGGTGTTAACTCTATCAAACTTCTCTTGCAAATGCTCTTGTGAGCTAATCGCTTTTTTTTTTTTTTCAGAACTATACTTTTGGAAAAAAACCTGTTGAAGTAAAAGGACCTGTTGTATTTCATTGTGTGCACTCAGGCTTTCGTTACTATATAGCCTGTATTGAGCTCTTCCTTCTGCTTCTGGGACCAAGTGAATTGCAGTTAAATGCATCAACATGCTAGCAGGCTTCTTTATTTATTTACTTTGTTATTTGCTGTATTTAAGTGGCTAAAGCAGTAAGTCAGGATTTCTAACATCACTCTGCACTCTGTCAATAACAAATGGTTAAGTCATTCAATTTTTTTCCTGCTTTAATCTATTGGATGTGGATGTTCACAGTCTCCCCAAGGGAGAGTGAAACGCTGCTTAATCATTGCAGTGCTTGTTTTCAAACAGCAAGTGCTGTATACGTTGAATCTTTTTATGTAGATACCACAGTGCCATTTGGTTGCCCAGTTCTTCCTCAGATGCAGACTAAGGAAGGACAGGATCACGTTTAAAAGGATGATAGACTCAACTGTCTTCCACCTCACCCATACTTTTTTTTTTTTTTGGTGAAATTGCAGGGATATTCCAGACTCTAGGATCTCCTTGAGCTGTTTTTAGAAGTAAAACACTTGAGCTGCATCACCTAAGTAATGAAAGATGCTTGTTTATGAACACTGCAAACCAGGAGACCTCCCCCCTTTAAAAATCCAGGGCTGTTTCTTACCATTTTTTTAAGACAGAGCCCTTCGATTCTCCGTTTTGTGAGCTACAGACACAGGACACTATCTGCCACAAGTTGGTGAAAATAATAAAAAATGAGTAACAGGGGATTTTCAGGAGCTTATGGGGTGCAGAGTGTAGAAGGACTAGTTAAGATTTTCTTTCTATCTTGTCACGCTGTTGCAGAGTAAGAGATGATAGGGCTTGGGCAGCATGAATGAGACTGGAGAGCTTGTCCCTGTCCAGCTCAGAAGCTGCACTTGGTCCAGCTCTGGTTTTGGCAGCATTTTTATCTTTTCCCTCATTCAGAACTGGTTACCATACAGTAGTCACTGCTTATGTGAAGGGGTCCATGACTCCCTCTTCTTAGTGCCCATGTCCTGGCCCCGTTACCCAAACTCTTTCCAGCTTGTCTCATTCTCTTCCAGAAAAGCTGTTTGAAGAGCCCTGATGTGCAAGTTTTGGAGCATTATGGAGGTTAGAAAAGGAGAAACAAGAGCTCATGGAAGATAAACAACACAAAAAAATGGACCACTAACGTGTTACTACATTTTGGGTCTTTGTAACGTTACTTGGACTCACTATCCTGTGAAGCCAAGGGAATGAACTTTCAATTCCAAAGGAAAATGAGCTTTGCAGCATTTTCACACTTTCAGCACAGCTACCTGAGTACTGCCAGGCTTTTCAGCATTGTTCTTTTGTTTTACTCACAGGAACTATAGCTGATTTGGCTTTCCAATTTGCAGTTTCTTCCACTGTTAAAAAAACAGATGCAGAAAATGCAGTATCAAAGCGTGCTGAGCTGTGAACTGAAGAGCCTTCTCACCACTTTGAGAAACACCCTTCTTGCAAACCATCTGCACCAGCTCACCTGCAGGATGCCAGGGCAGGCTGGGGTGTGGACAGGGTGGGTTTGCTTCCAGATGTCATGCTGGTGCTGCCTGTGGGATCCTGAAAGAGTGGGGAAGTGCCCACAGCTGGCTGTGGGATGGCAGAGCTTCACCCGCCAGCAGACCCCGTGCAGCTCCCAAAGCAAAGCCCCGCACTGTTTCACACTGAGATGGATCCAAGCAAACAGGAGTAAAAGAGAGTTTGAGATGTTTTACATTTCACAATAATTAACGCGTAGCACAACAATACCTTCACTGCTGTGCATCATAGAAAAGTCAAGCGAAGGAAAACAGCAAAGAAGGAATTAATTTGCCTTTACCTCCCTGCTCCCCCGCCCCCCAAATACATATTGTGAAGACTTGTGGAGTAATTGCAGTGTGCAGCTTGTGCTGCTGTTTCTAAACCACTTAATTGTTCTGGTTAAATGGGTTTGGAGCAGCTGAGGGACAGATGAATGTGCCCCCATGAATTTAAAACAAGCTTCTGTGTCTTTGTAATGAGTTGCAAGAAAAAGATGCAAATCTGCAGTGCCAACTTCTTATCTGTGTCTTGCCCTGCCTCTGTTTCACCTCTTCCCTTTGTGTCTATCCCAAGGATGCTTTCAGAGGCAGGTATTTGCAGGCTGCAGGCTGAAACATGGACATCATGCTTTATTAGCTTCTCTGCTAGCAAATGAGAATGTTCTACAAACTCCTAGTCTGTCTGTTTTTGCTCTTGCATCTGGATAAGCCCCTGAATGTTGGGGTCCCTCTCTGATTTTTTTTTTTTTTTTTTTATCCTAGGGAGTCCCCCTAAAAATAATTTTTCTTACTAAAAGAATGTGACTGTGACTTAAACTATATTTGCCAATCCATGTGTTTATGTAATGTAAAATCACATACAAAAATACGTGCAAATATAGCTGGTTTGTACAGTTACCTGTAGTGATGGCCTTTGCCAGCCCAGACAGTTGCCCTTAGAGGAGAAATGTTTACAGAAGACTTTTATGAATCCCTCTTTCTGGAAAAGCCTCACTTCTTTAAGGTAGCTAACATTTAATCACAAATCTAATCCAAACATTGTCTTTCACATCCCCTCTGCAGTCTGATATCTGAAATTGGTGGGTGTGTTTTGCCCAGATTTTAGAGAATCTGAAACTGTCCGTGGCTGCTCTGCAGCAGCAGCAGTGATGGAGTGGGGCTTTGCTGCAGTTTTGATGTGTGCACGAGAGCTGATTTCTGCTGGCTCGCAAGCTGTGCTGCTGCTGCTTGCAGCACTGGAACAAGCTGGGCCTGTGGGAATTGAACAAGAGATGGATTATGGAGGCAAAATTCAATTGGTTATGATGATAACCTAATAACGTGCTTAGACAAATATACCAATCACATCAGCTGATCTCCTGTGACAATTTGTGTGCATAATGGAGATGGAAAATAAGTTGACTTTAGTTATACTCAAATGTGGTATTGCATGATTTATTCTGACTCTGGACTAGAAAATGGTAAAACTTTTTATATAACAACTGTCAAGGAAAATTAAGGCTAAGCTACTTTATTTTTAAACCTCTTGCCATAATTTTTCCTATGAGTATTTCAGAAAGCAAGTACTATTTCCAAATATAGTCTTGAGCCTTTTATGAATATTGTATTTTAACCATTAAAGCACTTAAGATAAACAGTAAATAGCTCTGATTAGAGAACATCAATCAAGGTGGTTAATCATTGTGAGATGTGCTGGGCTGATTCACCCTTCAACAGCTTTTTCCCCGCAATGGTAGTCTTACTGATTTAGACTCACATTTGTTTGTTCCTGGAGGACGGTCATGAGATAAGAAATTTATGGTATTGGGATATTTCTTTATGCATTGATTATGCAAAAATTAGCACAACTAAAGAAGAAAGCTGAGAGCGAAAAATTGGTGACTGAATTAAATTAACTTTGTCTTACAAGTGAAGTTCCTCTTTTCTGAAAAAAAAACCAACCCCAAAAAACCCCCCAAAAACCAAACCCAAACTAGTTCCCTCTCCACTTCTGACCCAAATCCTAACAAAGCTGATCTAGCTTTTTCCACCATGCACACTGATGTTGTGCAAATGTTTGCTCACCTTGGCAGATTTCAAAATACCTTGAATTTTAAATTGAACTCAGAGCAATCTAAGTGAAACCAAGTACTATGTCTGGGAAGGCACAGGGAGTTTTCTTTGTACCTAAGTATTAATAGGTCTGTCAATTAATAGATCTCTGTAGGCAAGGAGTTTTTTATTTTCTTTTGCCAATTTTGAAAAAGCTCAAGCATGAAGGAAAGCAAATGGTGTCTTGGCTACAGGCGATACAGAAATTAAATTTCTGATATATTAGTGTTTGGTAAGAGATGCTTCTTATCGTGGTGGCAATAGATCAACTGCTTCCCTGCATCTGGGCATCAACATTGGTTTGCATATTTTATTGATGGCATAGAAACAATGTAAGCAGTAACCTGTGATCTCTTTCTGCTGGAAGATCAGCTGCATTCTCAGAGCATATTTGTTAAATAGAATAATTCCTGGGTGGTTTACGGGTAATAGTGACATTTCATTGGGACTGCAAGCCTTGGTCCATTGCTGCGAAATGGCCCACACCCACTGTGGGTAGAGGAACATCCAGAGGTGAAACGTGCCAGCTTGGTCTCTGTACAGACAAAAAAAGGCCTCTAGTGTCCTACATAGAACACAGGGTACCACACTTCGAGGTGCAAAGTTCGAATTTAACCTGTATCCTGGATAATAATTCAGTGACCTGTTTTATCTGTTTATTCCTTCCAGCGAGGCTTTCTGCACGGGTGATTTGGAGTGCAAAAGGAGTCACTATTGTTCATGCTACTAGACTTTACAAGGTCATTTATATTTAACTAGCTGAGGTAGGATCACAGAACAGTTGAGGTTGGAAGGGACCTCTGGAGATCATCTGGTCCAACCCTCTACTCAAGCAGCGTTACCTAAGGCAGGCTGCTCAGGACCATGTCCAGTGGGGTTTCGAATATCTCCAAGCATGGTGGTTCCACACCCTCTCTGGGCAGCCTGTCCAGGGTTTTCCTATGTTTAGATGGAGCTTACTGTATTTCACTTTGTGCCCATTGCCTCTTACCCAGTCACTGGACACCACTGAGAAGACCCTGACTCCTTTACTCCCTCCTGTCAGGTATTTATTACGCATTGATGGGATACAACCTGAGCCTTCTTCAGGCTGAACAATCCCAGCTCTCAGTGTCCCTCTTTTCATAGAAATGTAATTAATTGGTAGAAACTCTTTTTTTCAGGGGACTGATTTTCTTTTATTTCCTAGTTCTTGTCCTGCTGTCTTTTTGTATTGGATGAGATTTTTCTTATAAACTTAGGTTGAATCAAAATACCAGGCTGGCTTGGGAGATTGACTGGAAACAATTTTTTAAAAGTTCAACACAGTCCACGTACATCGAGAAAGTAGATAAGAAGACCAAGGGAAAGTAGATAATGATCTTTAGCCCCTGATCCCACTAAAGCTGGGAGATACAGATTTAGCCTAGGAATCATTTGCCTCAACAAGACCTAGCATCAGACTTGGGTCTCCATCCTGAGGCTGTTCTGAACATCAGCAGTAATCCCTCAAAGCATGCTTGCAGTTTCTTTGGATTGAGATTATTGAGAGGGGAAATTGAAATGAATGGCAGTGATAGTGGCTGCATCCACAGTGACGTGAATAAGTCTTTGCTTTTCTCTTTTTCAGAACATCAGCCAGAAAGAAATCTCTCAAGATTGAGTCTTTTTGAGTAAATAAAAGATAAAATGGCGTCAATGTTGCTTAGTCGACAGCTGACCTGTTGCCTGCAGCAAAACTCCCGGCTGCTTGTATTTGGTAAGTGGTTTTTATATTTTCTTGGTTTGTGTTTGTCAAGTGTTTGCTTTATGCTGATGGAGAAAATTCCAGTGTGAACGTTGCTGGGGTTTGGTGGTGTTGAATCTTTCAAAACTTGAAGAATACAGTGGTTTGCATCTTAGTTAATGATGCAGTTCTAGTCCAGAAATGGCCCACAAAGGTGCTGTGGGGTTTTTTGTTGTACTTTTTGGTTTTTTATTCTGCAAACAAGAACTCATTTAGTTAATAATTTGTTCTGTGACTATGCTAACTCAAACAAGGCTCTTCAGCCCTTGGAACTCCGTTCTCACAGAGCTGCTTTCGGATGCTACGTGGTGCAGAGGTGAAACAACCATCCATCAAAATTAGCCTTTTTTGTCTTTGTGCTACGTAGTGTGACCCTGCCCATCTCCCCCTGTGGGGCGGCTCTATGTGACTGACATGAAGAGGTGGCTCTTACTGGGAATGTGTTTTTCTGCCTGTAGTTAACTCTAGTGTGAAATAAAAACCTACCACACAGCATCGAGCTACTTTCTCCTAAGTGCGTAACGACAAGTTCTTGCTTCGCCCTGGCTTGTAATTTAGCACGTGTATGTGTAAGTTAAGCCTGCAATCTCTGTGAAACAGATAGAAAAACTAACATTCTCTGGACTTTGTTGGGCAAAGCACTGTAGAGTGTAAGATCTGGCATCTATTTCATATGCTCTTCTATTGAAGACAGTATGGCTGTTTCTGTGACCAAGTAAAATATTAATGTTTCTTCTCCTGCAGCCCTTCTGCAATGCCACTGTGCTCTTTCTGCCACTGCCAGGCAAACACAGAACCCTTCCATTTGCTCAGAAACTTAAACATGATTGATTTCCTTTTAAATAATGCACTTTGGGGAGCAACTAACCTTTGGCTAAAGAACACAAAGTCTGGTCGTGTAACTATTGGAAAAGTATTAGGTTGGTGTTTCAGTACAGGATGCACTTCTGTTTACGGGAGTGACGCAGCAATGATCTGTGCTGTGCAGGAGCCGTGATGGTTTGGTCGATAGTGGACAATGGAAAGTGCTTGCAGCAACCAGGCCTTTGAGCTAATCCATCATCTTGGTATCACTTGGCACGCTAACTAGACAGGGAAAATAAAAATCCAATTTGAGTTGATCAAAATGCAAAAGCCAAGCAAAACATATGAAAGTAATATACGACTAAAATCTTCCACATAAATGTGAAACCTGTAAGTATGTGGCGTCCTTATGCATTCCTTAAAAATAAGCCTTAACCAGGTATGTTTTTATTTTCCTTACGTATTTGATCTACTTGATAGTTTGGCCTCAAAGATTAAGTTCACCAGAGTTTAAGGTTGACAGAAGGAGGACAGTAGACCGAGTAGCCAGCCTAATCTTTTTTCACGAAGACGCCTGCGTAGCGCTGCCAGTGCGGTAACAGCCGGGCACATCTGGGAGAGGCGGCTGATGCTGGAGAAACGGCGACGTGCCTCTGCCTTACCTCTGACCTGGACTGAGTTCCACTGCCACTGTCAGCCCAGCGTGATCACAACTGATAGTCCCAATGTAAATACTCTGTGCCAGCTCTGGTTTCCCTGGCTGTGCCACTGCAGTGGGAAAGCTGTTCCACTGCCGTGCTTTGGAGGCAGATGAAGGTACAGTCAGTTGTCAGCTGGTAGGGTAGTACCATAATTATGAGGACAGGCTGGAACTCCAGAGATCTAGGTTCAGTTTTCTAACGATACCCCAAGAGGCTGAATTTGTCTTTCAGTGTTGAACTGGAAGGCGTGCCAAAGGTCAGTCTTCTGCCTTAAGGTAACATCAGTTTGCATTAGTGCCTGCCCCTGCCCTTCTAGGATGCTGACCTGTTCTTAAAGGCCCCCAGCAGTGCGGCTTCTGCAGCCTCCCCAGGCAATCTGCTGTGTTGCTGAACTGACTTTACCTTTAAAACTTTTTTCTAATATTTAACCTAAGTTTCAAAACAGGAAACAAATCAAATCCTTACTATTTGCCCTGTCCCCAAAGGACCTGGAAGCTGGAATGTTTCTTTTTTTCTTTGCAGCACCCTTTTATATATTTGAAACCTGTTATCTCCCCCAAGCCTCATACTTTTTTCTGAACTGGTCTAAATACTGTTTCAGTTTCTCCTCGTAGTTCCAGTTTTATTTTTCCATAGTCTCCACACTTTTATTGCAGTGCCCTAAATGGGCTAACTTTAGTTGAGGCTGTACCTCACCTATCAGTCTGTTTCCTGTCTCTCTACAGAGGACAAGGTTTTATCTCACAGGTGTGCTGCAGTAGTCTGAGAGGTGTTTATAGAAGTTATTGACTTGTCCCCATCACAGTTACCAGAAGGAGGTTGGAAAGCCATGAGGAAGATTTACTCAGTCCTACTTTTGTCTCCAGTATCAATCCTTGCTAAGACTTTTTACTTTTTTTATTCGGTTTGTACATTAGGAGCTTTCCTAGGAAATCAGAGAGATCAGCCTGGATATGTGTGAGAAGCAAGGATCAATCCCCTTCACTGGACTGTAGATAGCATGGATTTGAGGTCAGCTTCAGCTGATGCCTTGGGAACTGGCCATTGATGACTCTGGAGTGCAACCTCTCCCATTGTGCTGAGGAACCTTTCCTTTGGTGTCTGATCAAACATTCCCACAAAAAGCTGAGACATAAAAATGTTCATATAAAAACCTGTTGTTGGCAGGAGGCTCTGTGCGAGGCTAAGTCTGGACTTCTGTTCTCAGTTTCTTGAATGAATGTAAGGTCTTTGATGTTCCTGTCTAATTTTCTTCTTCTTTCTGTGCCACAAAGGGTGGCTGTGGCAATGCTGACTGTGTTTTCCCACCTGGGCGTTCCTGGTGGCTGTTCAGCTGTAGAGGTGTCTGAAGAGCTCTCATAGCTGTTACTCTGTCCTCTTGTGCCGCGAATGAGGAAGGATGTTATGACTGATTCAAATCACAAGATCTACAAGAAGACTAGCAGTTGGATGCTCCTTTAACTCTGATGAAGTGCTGATTTGGGATTATGCTGTGATGGGGAGGGAGAACTGCTGTTACTGGTTTTTTTATGGGCGCTTCCACTTCCGTATGGCCAGTTTGGTATTGGGATTTTTTCTTCATCTTTGGAGAATCTTCTTCCAATAAAATCTCCAGTGTGTATGTGGGAGTACTGAAACAGTCTCATGTGGAACAGATTCTGATCTTGCAGCATAAGCACTCTGTAAATAGCAGTCTCAGTTTTCACAATGTTATGCAATAGCGATGTTCATTTCCCAAACATCCCTAGTTAGCCTGGCCTTTTGCCATTCTGTTTCAAGATCTGTTAGTAACAGATTCTTCTTGCAACACCTAAAAGGGGACTTGGGGGAAACGACAGTCCTCCTACTTCTGGCTGTCAGGGCCTCCACGCTCTAAAAATTCTGTCTGGAAGGTGGTTTGATAGACACCATGGAGTGGCAGTTACAGGCACGCAGGGGAGAGCCGTTCTGTGCTTGCGCAGAGCAGCAGTGCTGAGGCACGTGATGTGCCTCCTTGGGGACTGGGGAGCTTTCACTTTACACACTGTCACAGCAAAACACTTGCATTTGAGAGAGCTGGTATGCCAGCATTTATTTTCACTTATCTTCTTCTCTTTTTATTCCTTGGGGTAGTTCCTCCTCTTAATTACATGGATGCAATTTGAGTGCCTCCACTGGAGCTTCTCCCAGGTAATAGCCAGTTGTTGTACACTCAGGAACTGTGATTATAGGAGTGTTACTTGTGGTCAAACACATCAGAGGCTTAAACACTTTCTTTCTAGGCCTGTGCTGAGCCTAGCTCCTGTTAGCAGAGAGCACTGCTGAGCACAGAGACCTGCTAACAGTAGTGCTCTTTGACTACCAACATCCCAGAATGCTAGAATGTTGTACTTACATTAATTATGTTGCTGTAGCAATGTGGTACTTTGTTAAAAATCGAGTGAGACACCTGGTGAGTGATGAGGGTAGCATAGAAAAGAGAAGTTGGAAAATGAGCTTTTCTGGCTGCTGGCAAATGATGAGGAAGGACGTGAAGATTTGCTGATGTTACTCAAGTGTTTAGAATGACATAGAGCTTTGAGAAGTCTGCAAGGAGCAAGAAAGGTAGAATTTAATTTATTGTATCCACCCTCAAATGGGATGAGTAGAAAAATCTCTGCAGAATGTTCAGCAGGTGTGCTCTCTGATAATTAGGCTCGTTGATAGGACATACATTTGTTTTTTTACTTTTGCCGTGATGTGAAGAGATAACTTTGTTTACCAGGGAGGAGAGGGTGCTGTTCTCAGTCATATTAGCTAAATGTCATTTAAGAGCTTTCCTAATGCTTCTTCAGAGATGGACACTCTGCTGTAGCCCATTGCCTTCACACACTTTTAAGATGAGAGCTGAGGTTGTGTAATTTGATCTTGTTCTTAAATTAAGCTAATTAACACAAGAAACCCTTCTTCTGTTGCAGTTTTATCACAGTGGATTGACTTAGTCCATTGGCTCAAGAGCATAACTTTAATTAAACATCTAGGTACTGATTTTACATACATAGTACAATATGAATTTAAGAGTTACATTTAAAATTATATAAAATATGGTTAGATAGTAATGCCAGCTGAGCAGAGCATGCGGCAGTTTACTCGATGACACAGTACAGTGATTTACGTGCATCCTTAGGAGAATGCAGTACTGATACTTGGGGTAGGGGGAAGTGAGAGAGACAGAGCGTGGCCTCCGGGCTGAAATCCTCCTCAAGGCAAAACAAAGCAGGTATTGATGTGAGTGTCTGTCACACGATGTCCAAGCACTTGGAAAAGCCTCTGCAGGAGAGTGGGCTGCCTCTGGAGCTGAGCTCTGTGCAGGGCCTCGGGCACCTGGAAGCAAGAGGCAGCACCTGTGCCCCGTGGTTTTTGGGGCCCGGAGAACAAGGTGCTGTGGAGTGTCCAGAGTGAGGGATGCCAAAAAGCTGATGAGTCGTCATGCCGAGGGTGGCCAGAGTGTCTTTCACCAGAGCTCTGATGTCTGTGCCTCTTGAGAGCTGTCTGAGCTCCAGGTTTTGCCCATACAGCAAGGGAGGGCAGTGAAACGGTAATGAAACGGCTCATCAGACATCTCTGTTTGTTAAACATCTCTGTGGTGTTAAGCTGAGCAGGAGTCCTTGGCCAGTAAAAACGCTGTGCTGCCTTCCACTTTGTTTTCACAAGCACGTGGACAGGTCCCTGAGCACTGAGGCAGCATCAGGCTTCAGAAGCCTTCAGCCGTGTGGCAAAAGGCAGTTTGTGCTCTTGCTGTTAAGATGCTTTTAGCTGAGGGGAGCCCTTTACGTGTGAGTGCCCGTGACCTGTGCAACCTGCCTGTGCCAGTACAGCTCGCACAGACTGAGCTCTGCAGGACCCGGCCGTTCAGGCTGTCATAAACATTTCTGAGCAGAGTCCCAATTTACTTAAATAAGATTATGGGAAGGAAAAAAGAGTTAAAAGGGGGAAAGCAGGAGAACCATGTTTTTGTGTTCTTAAAATTTGGGTTGTTTTGTTTATTTTTAACCATCTCTGTAAACACATGTGCATATCTGATGAGCAGTGAAGTGGGCTATTTGGAATATATCTGTTGACCTCGCTAGAAGCTGTGTGAGTTTGTGCCAATCATTTATGTTATATTCTGAAAGGGAGAGGAGCTTCTTTAAAAAAATAAAAAGTTTGAGGATTAACTCCACTTTGGTTTTAACTTTTGCTGTCAAATGCTTTCTTGGTATGTTGAGGTTTTGCATTTTTTAAGGGTTCTGTTATAGCCAGTATTCTTCATCCTTTTCCTAAGGGGGTGGAAAAACCACTTTTCAAAACCCTTTGATCTGGTAACAGAAGGTATTTTCATTTTATTTACAGCAAGCTGTTCCTTCAAATTCAAACCATAGAGTTTGCTTCAGCTAGCTGGTGCTTGAGCTAGCACTTTGGCAAGTGTGAGGACCAAAAAATTTGTAGAGCTGCCATTATCCTGGCGTTAATAAAATGAGATACTCTGTAAGCTCCTGAAAACAAGTGTATAAAATTAAATTTGTATCGGTGAATCAGCCTCAAAATCACTTGCTTGTAGAGCATGATGATGTGCAGCATGCTTTAGGAGATACCAAGCAAATGAAGGGACACCTGTCACTCGTGTTGCTAATTTTTAGATGGCTCTGGTTCACTGACTTAATGGAAATGGTTGTGGTTTGGATAAGCTGCTCCTAATGCTGTTGTTTTAAAAAAAAAAAGTCTCACAAATTAACCAACATTACTAATTTGATAAAAATTATCTTTAAAGCTACTCTTCTTCTGGGAAGACCTGTATATTTTATATTTTAGTTTCACTTGACCAGTCTTTGCTGTATATGAAAACCTGTCGATATACATGAGCTGTGCCAGGGTGAATTAGTGCAGCACTGCTCAGCAAAGTACTGAACATTTAATCAGTCACATGTGCCCTGAGCAAATACCTGGTTCAGAGTACCTATGCAAAACAGGCTGTGGCATAAACAGGAGCAAAAAGATGATGAAGATCTACAAAGCTGACTGGTTTGGGTCTTTGTTATACAGCCTGGCTGATGGAAGCAACCTCCTCTTGACTTGTGGTGTTAAACAAGTTAGGACAACAGTACAGTATTCTCCAAAGGAATTCCCTGTTGTACAGCTCTGTAAATATGGGTGTACTTGTAGAGGAGACTGTGCCATTTGCAATATCCAAATAATTAAATTTGTCTTGAATTCAGAATCCTCATCTATCAAAATATTTTACAGATTGTCCTTCAGGGAAGTGGAAGAAGGAAAATGTTATTCATGCCTCACAGGTCATGGCCAGAAAATCTTTGACTATTGGTCTCAGTTTGAGAGCCTGGCGATAAGGCATCTTGCATGTTTGCAGGAGTGGCTTGGTTGTTAACAGAAGAGGAAATCTTTAATCACTGTCCAAACAAGTGCATTTTTATGAGATCTCAGTTAAAAAGACTAAGGAAGGCAGCGTGCCTGTGTAAGTTGCTGCTCCCGATGGGAGATGGACGGAGGGGACCCTGGCACAGGGTCTCTGGAAGCAGAGCACTGGGCAGGGCTGGGGAGGAGGAGAATGAGGAAGACCATGTGTGCAGTTGTAGTTCAGCTGTCTTAAATTCACAGCTGTGTCAAACAATTCCAAGCATGCTGCTGGTTTTCCCTGTCCTTCCTGTTACTGCTGACTGCCAGCATATCCTGTATGTTCTGTGCCTCTCTTGGTGCTTTCCCCTCTATCATATCAAGTAGTTCCCAGAGCCTGGGGAGGGAGAGAAGAGGACACAGGAGAAGGAGAAATGTTTGCCACTGGTTTGCTCTGATCTCCATTAGGTAAAGAGGAGGGGGCACAAAAGGGTTAGTTTGGTCTCTTTTCCCCTTTTAGACTTCATAGTGTGTCTACAAAATCTGCAGCTTTATTGGTTATGAATTGTGTTGCTTTTGATCTTTTATACACAGTAGCTTTTTTTTCCCCAGTGGAGCAGTTGTCATGCGGTCCCCAATTATTTACATGAACGCCGAACAGAATGACACAAAAATGAAATGACACAAAAATGAAGTGGCATTGCTGTAACGAAACCTATTAATAGCTTTGCGGAGAGGCACTGACGCATCTCAGATATAACACTTGGAACTGAAGCTGAGGAGAGCCATCATCTTTGGGGACGACGTTTTCCCAAAATGAACAGTGAATTTAAATGCTCAGAGATGCTTTCAAAGGGCTGTGATTTTTTGCTGAAGTTTCTCAAAATCAGGCTTGCTTGAGAAATCTCAGTTTGGGCTGACACAGACTGAGGCAAACGTCTTTAATCCCTGTTAGAAACTGTGGCCAAATGGCTGTGTTCAAAACACTGCCAAGCAGTGTCATAGTGCACCTTCCATTTCCCTTGATAGATATTTGGTTTGTTTGACAACTGTAGTTTCCAATCACTTACTAATTTGTTGTTGATCTCATGCTGGGTAAAGGCTTGCAGGTGCTTCATGACAAAAATGTAATTGCTAAGAGTGTTAGTTTGGTTAAACACCTAACTGCAGCGTACAGAGCAAGCTCTTGCTGTTGACCTTGATATAGCTCTTCAGTCTGCACTTCCTTGCAAATGCACAATTCCCATATTATCTTGTAATCCTCTTCATGGAATACATATATATTTGGTCTATGTGCTTATCAGAACTGTCTCTGTCATATCTACTGTGCTTCAACCCTATACTTGGAAACAATTACTTCAGAGATGGGAACACAGCCTGTTACTGATGATGACAGGAGATATTTGCCTTTTGGTTTCATTAAGATGTTGAGTTTATTATGATTCCTCAATTACACACATGGATAAAGAACAATAAGGTCAGAGGCAGGATCAGAGGAAAAGCTATCACTATTTTTGACCCAGATGTCAGAGCTGCAGTGCAAGATGCTGGATTCATGTGAGATTTGGAAAGTATTTTAAACACAGCCATTACCTTTGAGTAGATCTTTCACACATGGTGTTCTTTGAGCTGCTGCAGAACATCACAACATTTTTTACCTGTGGACTCCATCAGGTTTTTTGTTCACTGATAGCGAACAAAACCAGCTCTGCATAGGAGTGGGGAATTGATGGCAAAGGCTTGCTCAAGGCACAATGGACAGACTCCAGAACAGAGATGGAAATAGATGTGCTCTTAGTCCTCCTGTCCTTTACAGTAGGATCTGCCTCCATTTCACTAGGGTTGCCTTGTCATTTCACTTGAATTTTTTATTTTTTTGTAAGCCACCTCAGTGGTACTAGTTTTATTTTAACTCTTGTCAAAGATGAGATATTTAGTTCACTTCAGACAGTACAATGTAATTGGTCTCATCTGTCAAGTGTTCTCAGTCAGGTAAGGTATGGATATTTATTCTGAGAGGAAAGCACATAAAATGTGGTCTGTACTCAGGTTTTCATTATTTTTTGAAGGACACAGATATATCAGTCAAGCTGCAGCTAAAATTGATGTGGATTTTGATTATGATGGACCTCTGATGAAGACAGAAGTTCCTGGACCACGATCTAGAGTAAGTTCTCGAAGTATAATGGCTTGGGGTTTTGTTTTTCTTTTTCTTTAGCTGTGTTTAACTTACTAGAAAATAAATTTCACTCCAAACCTTAAATCTGATCTGAATAAACATAATTTCACAACAGTCTAGGCTCACTTTTATCAAGATGCTGAGAATGAGAAGCTTATTAATGAAATGCCCCTTTCTGAGAGAGACCTGAACCTCAGCTGCCAACTTCCTGTATGAAGTAATTGAAAGGAAAAGAGCATCCGTTTGATAAAACATCTCATCAGGCTTGGTTATTTGTGCTGATGCTGAAAGAGAAACTTAGTTGGGTTTTTATGATGTGAAATAATGCTTGGGTTTTGAAATTAAACAAGACTTTCAATTTGCTGGACATTGTTTTACTCTGGCCAAGTCAGTATTTGTATGTGTGGTGTTTCAGTTGGGTTTTTTGTTTGGTTTTTGTTTGTTTGTTTGTTTGTTTTAAAAAAAGAGCTCTCTTTCTAGAACCAATGTGCCAGTATCCCTTCTGTCTGTCTCTGGCTTCTCTTATTTTCTGATTTCTCTCTTGTTTTCTCAGTTCAGTTGCTCAATACAGAAAAGGCAACTTTCCCTTTTTGGAGATTTACAGTTAAACTGTGTGTGCAGCCCCTGTAGCTGTACATGGCACAGTTAATAGTTTTGACTGTCGTGGTTGCAAGATGCACTGTGAAAGTTCATGTGGCAAGTAGAGTTGCCTGGTAAGCACACAGGAGTGCAAGTTTTGTGTATGATTTATGTGACCATAAAAAAGAAACATACGTTCTTCTTCAGTATTTGGTAATTACATTCCTGAGACTCATTTGTTTGTTTTTCTACAGGAATTAATGAAGCAGCTGAATGGAATCCAGGTAATTTGTCAAGTTTTCTGAGTTTAGGGAGTGTTAATATTGTCATTTCAGAACTTGCTTTAAAATCCTGGTTTGTACATTTATTTGCATACCAAAAAGAAGGTGAAACAGTGACTCTGGGTTTGCATGCTGAGTATATTATGTATGGCATATATGTACACTTGATTAAAATCTTTTTTATTATACTTTGGATACTGCAGAATGATTTTGCTAGGATCAGTGATTTTTTTTTTAAGCATTTTATGTGCCTTTTGAGTTGTTACTAAGTGGCTGGTGAAAACACAGGTATATTTGAACTTGAAAGTATGTCAGCCGAAGTGCATATTGCCTTCCCAAGGTGAGCAGTTCCTCAGTCTGTGCTCTCTTTGTGTAGAAAAAGCAGAGCACGCTTGCCCTTTTAACAGTCCCTCTACAGTTAATCCCCATGCAATGAACACCATGTGTCTTATCATTAGATATTTTTGTCAGATTTTGCTGTCTAACAATGAGTTGCACCTTCCTACACACTTGTGCTTTCTAAAGCATTCATTGTTTTTTCCTTTAAGAATGCAGAAGCTGTGCACTTTTTTTGCAATTACGAAGAGAGCCGAGGGAACTACCTTGTAGACGTAGATGGCAATCGCATGCTGGATCTCTACTCTCAGATTTCATCCATCCCAATAGGTAGGAGACAGCTGTAACACCTTCTTTTGATTTGTCCTCAAGCTGTCATTTTCTTATCTCAACCACTACCAGAGAAATTGGTTGATTAAAAAAACCAAAGCTGACATAATGTATGCCTTGTTGTGCTCAGGGTACACTCACTGCTGTGTGTTGTGTACTGGTGTTTTGGAATAGCTGAAGAAACTGCAAATTCAGTACTTACAGCTCACTTGAAGTACATAGTGGTACCTGGAAGAAACTCTAGTATTAATCTTAATTTCAATATGCAAGTTCCACAATTTGGGTTGTCTTTGTTTGCTTAGATTTGTGTACTTTGTGATTCTGTAACAGTCTGTTACTGTTTTAAACTTGAACAGCTTCTCAGATAATGGTTCTATGATGTGTCGCAATAAGAAGGAAATGGAAATTTAATACTTACAGGCTGACCTAAATCTAACTGAACAGACAACATTAATTAATTTTTTTAAGTTGTATTAAATGACAAGACTGATTATGTGAAGCTGAAGCTACAGAGGTTGCTAGTACTGTCCCTCCTGGTGACAGAGTTAGGTTCTAGACCAGGACACCAAAACAAGATCACAAGGTGCTCGCTAGTCATCTGCGCTTATCTCTCTGCAAGTAAATCCAATAAATCCTTTTATGAATCTGTCAGGTCTCCCCAAGATTTAATAATGATCTGCTACACCAGAATATATTTATCAGCAGAGGTTGAGAGGCAGTAAGTGCCTGTGTGGAGAGATAAGAATTGAAGTATAAAAAACCTTTAGGCAAAGATGTTCTGGGCTGTTTCTTGCTGGAAAACAAAAATTAAACCAGTTTTTTGCCACATGGTTTTTGGGAAGTTGTAGCACAACATACTCCTTTAAACCTGTATCTAATCTGTCTAATAGAGTTAGAAACCCCACGGAGCCAAATGCAAGAGGGGTTTCTGTCGATGTGTTTACTGGCAAACATCCTGGAACAGCAGATGGAACAATCTGGTTTTGTTTGGGGAGATGTGGAGAGGTGTAGTTCGGTATTATTGACAGCAGCCTGCTGCTCAGTGCAGACAGATTCTTTGGGCTTTCTCCATCTCATTATTTTAGCAGCCTCCAGTTTTTTTCCTTTTAGAGACAAGCACAATCATGAGCCTGCAGGACATGTACTCTCCTGTCACACTGATCTGGGTGCACAGCAAGAGTGATGAAGCAGGTGCCCTTCTCTTAAGAGGCAGCTCTGTCATTTCTTACAGGAATGTATTAGCGAGTGGATTTGTAAAGCTACAAACCCCTATGTTGGTCATGGCAATGAAACAAGTTCCTGTCTGTTTGCCATCTCAGCCTAGAGCTTTTGACTTCATCTACCACAGTTATATAATAGATATTTAACCATTTAGTTCTTCCTGGTGTTAGTTTTATGACAGTGAACCCATGTACCAGTTCAGCAGCTTTCTAGACGTGACTTATTCTTTCAGAAAGAGTCGAGCTTTAAGGATTCTCTCTTATTTCAGTGGGGCCCACTTGAGGATGCACCAGCAGAATAGGGAGCGTTAGAAGAAAGACAGGGACACAGCCTGAGGAGGAGAGAATGGGAGAGACATCTTGTGTGGGTGGGAAGAGATAAGTTATGGGTAATAGAGGCCTTAAACTGGTGTTACATAACAGAAGATGCAAAGATCTCTATGTTCTTCTGGCATCTTGATGGCAGCAACAGAATTATATGTTTTTACAAACAATACCAGTTATTGGTTAAGCTTCCTAAGCTAATCTGGAGATTTCTAAAACAATATATCTACTCTCAAAGATGCTCTCAGCAGCAGCAAAAGCTACAGCTCTCAGTGGCACAGCTTTCCACTGTGTCATTCCCTCTAGCCTAACAGCAGTTCTTCCCGTGACAGCAGATGCAATGCAGATTTAGTTGTCTGTGTCCCAAATAACCATTGATATTATTGGTATTATTATCTTCATAATAATTTTAACAGATTCTTTGCAGCATGACGTGCAGTTAAAACAATCTGGATAATTTGTTGGTTTGAATTAAAATATTCAAAATGGAATTTATAATTGATTTGTTAATGCAGTAGCCTAATGCTCCATTGCTCAGACAGGATAATCAGGGCTATTGTCATGCAACTAGAATGAGGAGTTCAGAGGCTTGATAAGCTTTTGTAATAAAATTAGAGCAGACTGACTTCTTCAGCAGTGGGGAAGATGAGGCTTCCAACTGTTTCTACAAGGGAATGTAAAAGATGATGTTAATCTCTGGCTTTGGCATTTCATACATTAGAAATCAGGCTTTAAAAGAAATTTTCTGAGCTCCTTTGGTGAAGATTTTTTTTTACATCAGATACATTAGTTTACCTGTAAGCAAGGAAGTTGATGTCCCATAGAACATCAATGGGTATAAATTAAGCACCTTTGTTCTGTTAAACCTGAAGCATCCTTAGTATCTTGATGTTTTTTGGTTACTCTTTATGCTGGTTTATTGAAAACAGATAGAAAGAACTTTTCTTTCTTTGTTCTTTTTCATTAGGTTACAGCCATCCCTCTCTGATAAAGCTTCTACAGCAGCCACAGAACTTGGTAAGTGAATTAAAACATTAAGTACCTGAAAGAGTCTTTTCCCTCCTTGTGTCGGTCTTTCTTATTTTTATTAAACTGGTAATGAATGCTTAATGACTCAATTTAAAGTATGGTAGGATTTGTTATCTTTATTTCTCACTAGATGAAAAGAGTTTGGTAGTGTTTAAGAAGACACCAAAACATCTGTGAAGCTTTGCAAGAAGTAAACATTTGGGTGATGCAAGCACTTCATACATTTGCAGCCAGTCTGAAATCACAGTTCAGGCACAGGGTTTCCAATTAATCATTGTAGCGATGTTCTTGAGTGAAGATTTTTGAGCCTGAAAGCAAGCACAAGTCCTTGAGAGAGGACATATTTTGAATATGAAAATAGTGCCCTAAATCTGGGATGCTTTGGGGTGGGTGTTTGTTTGGTGGGGTTTTTGGGGGGTTGTTTTGGGTGGGCAGTGGGGGTGCAGTGGCTGAGTCCCATCTCCTAAGTACCAAGTTGACTAAATCACTGACATGTCCTTGAAAAATTAAAATCACGAGACTAAACCAACAGGATTATTTTCTAAGACATGAATATTATTCCCTGGTTTTAAAACTCCTTGTGCCATGACTACAAATCTCCAGCTGGTATTTGTAATTAGAATAAAATGTAACTGCCTTGATAGTGACATGATATTTTTCATGTGATAGTAAAACCTGAAAATTTCTCTTCCTTTGTCTTTGTAGAGCACATTTATCAGCAGACCTGCTCTAGGGATTCTACCTCCAGAGAACTTTGCAGAAAGACTGAAGGAATCTCTGTTATCAGTAAGTCTGAGACAGCAGTGGTGAGTTACCACATCCTGTGGTCAGGGACACGGGCTTATCAAGGGATGTTAGGGATTTTAATAGGGAACATTTCAGACTGGCTGTTTGTCCACCAGCCATCCCACTGCGAGTAATGAGATCGAACCTTTGTCCCTGACTTGAGGCTGAATGTGAGGGTGATGTGTCTGCTCTGCACAGATACTGCCTCTGTCATTCTGGATTCAAGAACCGATGAGAAAACACATTTTCACTAACTTCTGTTCACTGTGCTTCGATAAGAGATAGTGGAGTGAGTGGCTTCTGACTGTCTTGGTTTGAATTTGAAGATCCTTGGGACTGAAACTGAGCCGAGCCCTTTCAGCTGCAGTTGAGATTGGCTTTCCTCATCATAGACATGCTTGGTCTCGCATTGTACTGAAGGTCCTGATGTTGAGGACTGATCAGTATTATCATCACTTTGCACTCTATTAGTGCTTAATGTTTTGGAGTAATTTTCTCTCTTTGTTGACAGGTGGCTCCTAAGGGCCTGCCACAGGTGATCACCATGTCTTGCGGATCCTGCTCTAATGAAAATGCCTTTAAAGCAATATTTATGTGGTACAGAGTGAGTAAAAATATTAAGATTTTTTTTTGTAGGTTTTTAGATGTAGAAACAAGTATTTTTAATCATCAGAACCGTTACTGTAAAACAAAGTAAGGCTGGGAGGTTGTCCTGTTCATGTATTATTTATATTCAATGTAGTATAAAAAGGCTTTATTAAAAAGTCTTCATCTAATCTTTCACTTTATATTGACACAACTTTGGTAATTATGAAGAATGGAAATAAAGAAAATGCAGATTGCAGTCAGTATGCAAGAGCCACAGTCAGTGTCTCTGTTGGCTCTAGTCTGGAACACTAACGTTACTAATTGGTAGTTCAGCCATAGATACGTTGGTTACAACTAAAGGAAAACGATCTGTTGGGTTTGTTGGGGGGTTTTTTGTGTGTTTGGGGTTTTTTTCGTTGTTGTTTTGGGATTTAATTTTTTTTTTCCTCCAGAACAAGGAGAGGGGCCACAATAATGTCACAAAAGAGGAACTGGAATCTTGCATGATTAATCAGGTAACAATAGTTCTTTACCACACCTACAGGTGTACCATTGGCTTGAGTTTATAAAGGAAGATTGGGAGGAAAAATTGGCTTTACTATCTCTGAAGTGGAATCTTGGTTTTGTAAATTTAGGAAACAGTAAAATACAAAGTGCTCCCAATAAATACCAAGACCCACGGCTTGCATTCTTCTGCATCCTTCCCAGTTGTGAATCTTGGGAAGGTCTCCCTTTTTTCATGACATATTTGCTAGAGAGGGGTCCCCTGGAGATCATTAATACATGCAAACGTTTACAAGTAATAACAACAGGCCTTCTAATTTTTTTCAGAAGTTGTGTTTTTATGGTTTAAAACTGATCAAGGGGTTGGTTAAAATTTGACTGACTAAATGTTAACAACAGGCAGGGTGAGGAGATTGAGATGCAGCTAATAAACCTCTGAAGAAAACAGAGTATTTCATCTCTTCTTTGAGATAAAGATGTTAGAAATTAATAACCTGCTGGTTATGACCAGCACATCATGACCTGAAGGAACAAGAATTTTATAAGATGACCAAAGATTTGTGAAACTGATGCTCACTTTTTGTCCAGGTTTACCTACCTAAACATAAGGATTCTTGTTTGAGCTAATTCTCGGAGTTCTCTTTACAGGTGTGTGTGGGGGGGTGGATTTTAAGAGGGCAACTCATCCCCCTTTTGGGGAGAGGGATCTTCCAGAATCCAGTTACAACTATTGGAGCCTTGACCCTGTAGCTGAGTATGGGGTACAAGACAAGGTGTAAATGGAGTGTGTAAGTGGTGACAATCCTCTCACTTGCGGGGTAAGAGAGAGGCATAAAGAAAGAGAATTTTTATTTTTAGAGGGGGCAGGAGGACTAGCCGAATCCTTTTATTAAATTCCAGTGAGTATACAGTTTGCATGTCTTTGTCATGGTTCCTTCTCAGCAGGTCATCAGGAATGTACAGGGCAGCCCTGGCCTCTCCTCACAGAGCCCCCATGGCCCCCGATGCCACACCTGGGCACAGCCACCCCGTGCACACGAGCTCGTAGTTTGTACAGAACGGGGCTGGTGGTACTGAATGTTCAGCCTCTGTGTGAGCTCGTGTGGGAAGTGATACTATGATACAGTATAAACTGCCAAGTGTTCATTAGTATTAACGATGTGTTTTGGGAGGTTAGGCAGTTTTTAGGGAATGACAAATCTGTTTGTTTAAATGGGTAAATGTACCGATTTGTGGTGCCTGATGGTTGAAGAGGAAACCCATCAGCATGCCATGAGGCAGCAGCTTGGATCCAGCCATCCCGCTGTGCTCTGGCCGTGGGGTTGTGTCAGGCACCCGTGGCTGAGCGGGTGGCAGGGCCACCTGCCCGTGGCACCGCGCGCTGACTGCCCCCCTGTCTGCTCTGCTTGCAGCCCCCCGGCTGCCCCGACTACGCCATGCTCTCCTTCATGGGCAGCTTCCACGGCAGGACCATGGGTAAGCAAAGCACTGGCCTCCCCTTCCTCTGCCTCCCCTCAGCCGCTGCAGTAAGCTCTCATCTCGCTGTCGTTTCTGAAAAGTGTTTGTTTTTCCTTAGACCAGTCGTACCAGTGGAGAAGCTGTAGTTTACTGGAGGTTTGCCTTGGGAGCCCCACCACTACTGAAACAGAATATTTCAGTGACAGTGGAAATTAATTTT
The DNA here is from genome assembly GCF_000700745.2 of Antrostomus carolinensis. Lineage (NCBI taxonomy): Eukaryota > Metazoa > Chordata > Aves > Caprimulgiformes > Caprimulgidae > Antrostomus > Antrostomus carolinensis. The sequence goes on from NW_010327892.1 coordinate 27,939, forward strand.
ATATTTTCTGAAAATTTATTTTCAGATGGTCTCTTATTTTCGTTCTGAATCCAAGGTTTCCTGTCTACACTAGTAAAATCTAACTCCTGGGCTAAAATCACCACAATATACAAATGAGATGTCACTCATTTTTACCATTTTATATCAGCTCTATCCCTGTTCTAAACATGTCACTCATCAAAGCTGTAATTCTGAGCTTTGTGAGTGGTCTTTGGACAGGTGAAACCCCTCTTGTCTGAGCAGCCTGCTAAGACTGACAGAAGGTCTGTTCTTCTGGAACAGTGCATGTGGAAACCAATGCTTAAAAGCTAGAGCAGTCCACTTAAGCTCGACTGAATCCAATTACCCAGTGTTTCAGAAAATAAAGTAAAAGCATAGAGCAATTAAGAGAATTCTGCAGTCCTGATGTCAGGCAGTTTTTCACCTCTCAGTAGCTTTTTTCCCTGTATTGTTCCTCGACAGGTATTACTTTAATTTTTGCTTTTCTGGGTTTAGGTTGCTTAGCTACAACTCACTCTAAAGCAATTCACAAACTGGACATTCCATCGCTGGACTGGCCTATTGCTCCATTTCCAAGGCTGAAGTATCCTCTGGAAGACTTTGTGAAAGAGAATCAACAGGAAGAAGCCCGTTGTTTAGAGGAGGTAAAAAATTCACTGGCAACTTTCTGGTTTTGTTTTGAAATAATGAACAGTGTTAGTAGGATTAGCTGCTTTTCACTGAAGGAATGTTTTCAGAGATGGGAACAGCATGTGATTAAAACAGCATTCCCCGTTGTTTACAGTCAGAGGTTTGCCCCTGCCTTTCAGAAGAACAGCCAGCTTGCTGTGAACTAGAGGTCTACATGAGTCATACCAAAGTGAAACTTCACATGCAGGAGAAGTTCATTATATCACAATGAACTTGTCTGTCAGAACTTGCAAAGGGATGCAGACCAAGAGGGAGCACAGTGTGTATAATCCTCTGCAAAGAGAACCTGTCACAGTAGCGCAGGTTTTTCAGTTTTTCTGCAGTAGCCTTCCAGCATAAAGCTCTGATCCTACCGATGGCTGCGGGGAGTGAGTGGGCAGGACTTGTTCCTTCCCTGGCCCAGGGGAAAGGAAAGGTGGACAGAACAGAGTCTAAGGGAGGCAAACCATCTCCAGGCACCACAACCCTGGTATTCCCATCGGGGTTCACTGGGAGTGATGCAGAAAATCAATCCACAGGCTCAAAGCTGTTACTTTAAAATTAATTTGTTTTTTTAAAGTATCTGAAGTGGGTGACTAGAAAAAGCAAATTTACCAGATGACCTTCTTTAAATACATTAGCTGAGTTTTGTTTCCCAGCACAAAATTAGTTTTCTTTTTTACTGTTTGGGTGGAATGACAGCAATGGCAGAGCAAGCTACGGTAGTTTCCACCATACTTTCAGCTGAGATTTGCTAGAGCTTTCACACCGTGGTAAATAAATGTGCAACTAGTTACCATGCATTCAGGGTATGATTTAAACTTAAGCATTATTCAGGAACAAGAGGGCAGTGTTAAATCCTGGAGGAACTACTTGTTAATGCCTTGTACTTCCTGGCACTTTTATAGCCCGGAATGTCTATGAAAAGTTGAAGTTCTTTTGCTGAGATTTAATCTTTCTGAGAGGAAATGTATGAATGTCCTGAAAGGAGAATGTACCATAAATGTCTGATTTACAGGTAGAAGACCTGATTGTAAAGTACAGGAAAAAGAAGAAGATTGTGGCTGGAATCATTATAGAACCAATACAGTCAGAGGGTGGGGACAATCATGCTTCGGATGACTTCTTCAGAAAGCTAAGAGATATTGCCAGAAAGGTAATTGAATATTTCACTGTTCACCCAGTGGCAGCTAAACACGCAAAGGGGCCTTCCCCTCTGCCCCAGGCACTGTGAGAGCTTCACAGGCCTCCTTGGTAGCACATATTCAGATATGAGGAATCCCTTGTCAGCACAGTGTTCTTTCTCTCTTCCATTTGATGCACGCCTAGTGGTTGTATTCAGATACGAGGAATCCCTTGTCAGCACAGTGACTTTCTTTCTCTCTTCCATTTGATGCACGCCTAGTGGTTTCCTTAGTCCAATAAATTTTCTTCCAAGTGAGAGAGAAATTACTCCGACTCATTAACTATAGATTTGCCTGACTCGGATTAGAGGCACAGACTTCTTTTAAAACAAACAAAACTCCTAGAAATGATGTTTCACTTCCCTCAGAGGCTATGTTTCTAGTGCCTTTCTGAAAAAAATAGATGAATTTTAAATTGTGAAATCTAATGCACGGTGAGGGGCATTGGTACGGGAGTTGAGGGGGAGAGATTTGGAGCGATGAAGGGAGAGGAAGGAGGGATGTTGCATGTAATTGGCTTGTATTTATCTGTTCACTACGGGAGGCATTTTTTGTTTGGGAAATGCAGACTCACATTCCCTGTTCTTTGCATCTATCTCTGCAGCATGGCTGTGCATTCTTGGTAGATGAGGTGCAGACAGGAGGTGGCTGCACAGGAAAATTCTGGGCGCATGAACACTGGGGCCTGGATGATGCAGCTGATGTGGTGACATTCAGTAAGAAGATGATGACAGGAGGATTCTTCCACAAAGAGGAGTTCAGGCCAAATGCTGTAAGATTTTCAATGACACTTGGACTCTGTGCGAGTTGGTGGCCCATTCACAAGTAACTGTAATGTTCATGGAAGAGACAAGCTCTCCTTCAGTAGCACAGGTTCAGCTAGATGGAGCTGCCATTTCATAGATACTTTGTGCTTACACAAAAGTTGTTGCCATTTCTTCATTTTTATTCCAGTTGCTGTCAGTCATAAAGGTGGTGGGAGGGAGTGGAGAACTGGGTTTAGCCTAATGAAGTAACAAAATCCAGCCACAAACTGACACCTTTTTCTGTAGGGCAGCTTGGTGTCTTCAGAGTTTGTATGTCAGCATTACAGATTCTGTCAGCAAGATTTCTTCTTTGCATTAATAACATTTTAGATGTAATATATGAAGAAAAAAAGCTCGGGGAGAACGTAAAGCTCGAATGTAAAGCCTGTATAGATGGTGCCCATTTCCCTGTCATCTATAGCCATGTTTCAGTGAGATGTCAGAGCAGCAAGACAGGATGCACTCAATTCATAACATGAAGTAGTTGCCCTTTGTTTCTGCTCAGCAGGGCAGCTGTATTTTGCTCTTACAACCAAAAAAAGGGTGAGATCAGTGCATGCTTCTTCAGACACCCCATGTCTGCAGTACCAGTTTCATGGCTTGCTTTTCTTTATTATAGTGATTTGCCTGCTAACATGTTCCACAACTCTCTTTACACCCTTTCCCAAGCCCTATCGGATTTTTAATACCTGGCTTGGAGATCCATCCAAGAACCTAATGCTTGCAGAAGTCATTAAGGTTATTAAAAGAGAAGATCTTCTAAACAATGCAACCCACGCTGGGAAAGCATTACTGACCGGGCTGCTGGATTTACAGGTAAACATCTTTCTTTTACTGACTTAAGAATGCTGCTTTTGAATAGCTTAATCCAAAACAACAGGTGACCTCAAAAATACCTGAAGGTGCAAGCTGCAGGTAGTTAAACTATTTTGCTGGAAGTCTCTGTTATTACAAGCCGCTAGCATTTCATTCTCCCATAAGCTCTTTTTAAAGGAAAGTGCTTTCATATTTTGTTACAATTCCATTGGGCTGTTGAAACAATATTGTACCTTTCCCCCCCCTTGACTAAACTCCTTCACAGCTTCAACTATGGAGCGCCACATGAGAAGGAAACATCAGCCAGGCGTTTAAGGGCAGGCTTGCAGATGCTCACCTCTGTGCACCAGTGGCACAGTCTCTGCTCTTCAAGGTGTAGCAGGCAGAACACAAAATATTACAGTGCTCAGTTTTTCCCGGCAGTATTTTAGATGTTAGGTGCTTTATGCTCACTTCAGCAGGCTCCAAGGTCTTATCTGACCCAGCTCAGGGGTGCAAATTCACAAACTCACTTCCCGCTCAGATGTTTATCTGCTTTGTGAGGAGAGAACCTGCCTGCCGTAGGGCTCTGCAGTCCACAGCTGTTCAAAGGGGTGAACAGAAGACAGGTTATGGGAGAAATCCAGCCTGTGCAATGGCCCCACTCCAGCAGGAGGAAGGAAGCAGCAGGGTTTCTGTGTGGCAGAGGCCTGGCAGAGCAGAGCTGGCCTCCAGGTGCCCTCTTGCAGCAGCTGCCCTGCATAGTTCCTCACCTCTCTTTGCAGGCTCGTTACCCCCATCTTATCAGCAGAGTGAGGGGAAGGGGCACGTTCTGTTCGTTTGACACTCCAAATGATGCAACTAGAAACAAGTTAATTACAATAGCCAGAAACAAAGGTAAGAACGTTTGTGTGTGGGTTAGCTTCAATGACAAACAGCAGCATATGTAATGCTTTACATCTTCCTTCTTCCTGTCGTGTATGTGTACTACAGTATTAGAGACAGAAGTGAAATTATGAACAAAGCTGAATTTAGACTTTTCTGGCAAGTTGTATTTTCAGAGACAACAGACCAGTCCATTGCAGGGTGTGTACATTTACCTTTCTCTCTAGGTCTGGTGTTATTGGAATAGACCTATGTAGGGCATGAGTTTTTGTGACATCGCTTTCGTGTTCCTCTGCTGTGGCCTCAGGTGCACCTAGGCATGGCTTACTTCTAGAAACAGATCAGGAAAACTAGAAGAAAGTTAACAAAACTGTTACTTGGGAAAACACAGGGAGAAAAACTATGAATTTTATAGAATACCTAATAATGAAGTATAATGAGTTGCCTAAAATGGGCACACATCTACAACTAAATCCCTCTTAGCACAGAACTCTTACTCAGCTATAGACAAGCCCAGGTATCAGGAGGGGAACCTCATGCTCTGAAGCCCAACATTCTCTTTGAATTTAACTGTGTGGGGGCCTGGGTTTGCTGCTGTCAGTTTTTGCTGTTGCTCCCATCTCTTGAAAGCAGGCACGATGTGTCTAAACAACCGTGAAACCAAATTTTTAGAGTGTAAAAGCCATCGGTATGTTTGGTTCTTGGTAACTAAGCCAGCAGGGAGAGAAGGCAGGCAGTTTGTTTCATGGTAAACCAAGGCTCTGCTTAGAGGCAGGGTAAGCTCAGCTCGATGGTTTGGATTTTTTTTGCCCACAAACCTTTCAAAGAATGGACTGATTTTGTAGTAAAACAACTACCATGTATTTGAAGTACTGCAGGAAGATGTTTGCCAGCACTGAGGTATTTTAACTTCTTGCTGTTTGAGCTCTGTGCTGGATGGAGTTTTTCCACTGATGTTGGAATTAGTCCCAACATTCCAAGTGTTTTACAGAACAGCTACAGACACCCCCAGTGTTCTTCCGAGTTGCTGTGAAGCTCGAGGTCCTTTTGCACCACTGAGTACGTGCTGTATCACTGTGTGGTTAGCAGTGGTTTGGGGAGCTTCTGTTGGCCCTCCACAGTGAGATGAACTTCATTTGCAGACCTGCATTGTCTGGGTATTTGGCAAAGCTGGAAATAACCAGCTGACGTATTCTATTCTCATTTTAGGTGTTGTGCTGGGAGGCTGTGGCGACAGATCAATTCGTTTTCGTCCAACACTGATCTTCAAGGATCATCATGCACACCTCTTCCTGAACATTTTCAGTGACATCTTAGCAAACTTCAAGTAAAAAGCAGTTCCCTTGCACTGAACAGCTGATTATGAAATTAGTTTGCATTAATTCATGTCTTCTCTACTTACAAGTGTAAAGTCATAAACCAAGGTTTGTGTTCTGTCTGTAGTCCTGCCCAAGGCAAGCTGCTCCATGCAAACTCGACACAGGCAGAGCATTGGTACTGGTCACCAGCAGGTATGTGCAGCTGTCCCACACTGTGCATCTGTAGAAGCTGTGACCCTCCATCTTCTGGCTTGGGTCATACTGATTGCAGAGTCCTCGCTACATTCATGGCCCTGACTATCTGATTGTCTAAACATGACCTGGAACAGCCCGTGTTCCCAGGTAGTCCCAGCAGATTTACTGTTGTATGGTGTGACACCGAGAGCCACACGCCTGCCATACAGAAAGTGCCATTCGCTAGTAGTAGCTGGAATCGAATAGGTGTTTGAGGGAAAGCTCTGCTTTCCACCACTGCCAACTACAGTATTTTACACAATAATTTCCAGCTTTATTCCCCTGAATGCCGGCATCTGCCACACCAACGGCATCAGGACTCTATCAGCTACTCTCTGCCCAGCCTACCCGTAGTGCGGCAGAGGCACGAATGCGCTCAGCCGCGTGGGCAGCGCTGTAAGCGGAACTCAAGTACTTGTACTTTTTTTCCTCACCCTGGATTTTAAAACTTTTGACTTCTCTTACACTCAGACTTGTACAGAGAAAACTATACCCTGAAGTACATAATGTGACAAAGCTTAGAGAATCACGTGAAGCAAATTCTTTCCACATGTCGGCAATCTAGAGTGATGTGAGATTACCGTTAGCCATTAATTTATCTATTACAAGTTCTACATGAACACTTGTGTATTGTAAAACTACAGCAGAATTGCTTGACCTTAGCCATTACCTGACATCAGAGCCACTACAGTGAAGGCCGAGTCCTAATTGCACATTTATAATGCAAAATAATTCTGTTTTTGTTCTAATAGTTAATTCTAAGCCATTGATAACTTCGGAGATCTTTTAGAAAGCCACAGCATCAAAGTGTCAACAGTTCATTCATTGTTTCTCTTCAGAGAACTGTTCTGGATGTCTCTTTGCTGTGTACTCTTTGCTGTTTGCTTCAGCCTGACTTGAACTAGGCCTGGTGCCTTTTCTTTTTCTTGGCTAGCAAGCATCTGGATTTTGCTTACCAAGTTTAACTTTCCATTGTGCACCAGAAAACAGGGACCACAGTGGAGTTTACAGTTGCCCTATGAGGATCTGAGCACAATTTTTAAGTACCCAATAACAGAGCAGTTAAGAGTTACATGTTTAATACAGCTACCAAAATGTGAAAGGTTTCTTACCTGCTTTGAGAAGTGTTAATCATGTTTTCCCATTTTATTTTTAAGTGTGATACTGGGGAACTCTACTATGCTCAAGGCTGCTAGCTTAAAAATAATGGGATTTCTGTAAACCTCTTTGCAGAAACCAGAATTCTGGTGCCAGCTGCTCAGAAGCGGAGCAGGTTTTTGAACAAGAGGTTGTAGAAATCTGGGGGAAGGAAGGACTGGTGAACTGGTGTTCAACCCAACCTCACTGTTATCGCTGTCCTCGTAAGCACGTGATCAGCAAGAGGGAAGTCAAACCAAGAACTGGATTTGACAGCATCTTGGGAATTAGTTTGTTCGACATATCAGTGCAGTAGTTTTAGTAAACGTCTCTAGCAAGTCTTGTACTTTTACAGAAGCAAAGGTCCAGTAATTTGAAGTCTTAACACATCTTCACTTTTATTATGAATACTCTAGGTGTTTTTATAATTTTTACTGACACTCAGTAACTGTATAATTGTGTACCAACATGTTGATGAAATCATGTTAGAGAATACATAGAAAGCACTGCAGCTGAAGCATATGAAGTTAATATTGTTTACAGCATACTGTGGACAGTGCCAAATAAATGTTTAAACAAATCTTTAACTACACTTCATGGTGTAACTAGTAACTACACAGATTCATAACAAATGACATCTCGTGTAATCAATATTCTTAAATAAAATATTTATAATTGAACTTCTCCATGGCTTTTTATTTTACACCTAGTAAATGCCTAAACACAATCATTAGTGCATATTAAATATATTCTGATGACGTTAAGCCTCAAAAAAACCCACGCTGTATGCATAGAGCCCACTGGATTTTGCTGACATGATGTTTACACTGAGGAACATTTCTCTTTGCCTTCTGATATTGCTGTACCACACAGCAACTAAATTTAAATTTAATTAAAATTAAATTTAAAATAATGGAGCTCCTATTAGGAAAAGTTCAACACAAATATATAGTGAATCATGATTAGCCCATGCACTTAAATGGCAATTTTACTTACCCGCACCTGCCAATCCACCAAGAGACAGAGGTTTCAATACCTGTTGAGGAAGAAACAGGGAAAAGAACACTCCAGATTTCTCAGTTGGTGAGGGACAGTTTATTGGACATTGTTTCAAATTAAATAACAGCTGGAAGAGCAGCATAAGGAGTTAACTTGCTTCTGACAATTAAAAAACACGTTACCAGTGATCAGGTTTGATTCTTTCTCATGTTGAAATCCTGCTCATCGTTCCTAATGAGGGTGTTTGGTAACAGAGCTTTTGATGTTAAAATATGCCCAAATCAGTAAAATACATCAATGGATACAGAGGACTTGTTTCCCAGGCTGTATGGTGATCTTCACAGAAGACAGCTTAATTCACACAGTCTAAGATAATTTTTGGTAACATTTACTGAAGTTTCTGCAACTTGGGTGTTACAGCACTGACTGAACGTCATTCATATGTACAAACCAAACATGAACATATACAAAGGACAACAAGTAGTTCCAAATTTTCAGGTGAGCATTAGGATGCAGACTGAACAAAGGATCACAGACTCTCCCTGTAATTCACAGCACCATCGTTTAGTTATGTTTCTCCTTTATTCCAATGAGAAAGCAATTTTTACAAGAGGCTCCTGAAATTCTGTCTCAGTCTTTAACTTGCCCTACAGCCAGTCAGTGTGTCCTGCAGTGCACGCCCTTGTTTGGCCCTGTTATGTTCACCTCCTGGAAGACCTCTCCAAGAGCCCCCACACACCTTACACAGCATTACAAACTGCTCTTTCCAGGTATCTCCATTTCATTAATCCATCAGCATGTAGCTCTCTGACATCCAGCATTATTTACTATACATATATATACACCAGACAAGTTGTCATTTCAAGAGGCTTCCCAGTCAACCTGAAATTTGCTAAAAACCAATGAATTGAAAGTCAGGATGCTCTGGCAGAGTTACTGCGTTTCACTGTGAGAGTTTTTGCTGTTTCAAAACAACCTAAGAGGCCAGCTGAGACAGTAACTCAGCCTCCTCCTGCACAGTCCCAGCAGGACAGTTCGGCCTGAGCGCGGCTGGTGCCAGCGCACCACGCGCGTCGTTGTGCCCAACATGGAAGAGACGCTGCTCACACGTTAAACAAGCTGCAAAGACATTTAATCCAGTGGATTCCTCTTTACCATTTCTACTTTCTACACTGAGTGCACCCGTCTGCAGGCTTTGTGTA
>NW_010327892.1:37197-38163 GCF_000700745.2 Antrostomus carolinensis
ATAATTAAACTTCACAGAATAAGCACAATGAACATGAAACAAGGAAAATCACTGGAAATTAGCTGCTGTATCACTCAAGTTCTCCAAATATTTGAGTAAACTTCTGTCTGTCCACAATCTGGCCAAACTTAATTGTGAAATACAAAATATCTGCACTATTATACCGTTTGAACTGGAGAAGTGGCTCCCTCTTGTTATCACCAACTTCATCCAAAGTCATCACTGTCTCTATGGGACAGTAAATGTCATTCCGTCTGCCCCAGAATGTCAAGTGGGCCACCTTGACAGTACGGCCGGTTTCATTTAAGTAGATTAATCCAATAATTCTTCTGAAAAAGTAGCTCATGCCATACAACATTGCACCAGCAAAGAGCGCAACGCCAGTTGTATACAGGAGTATGTTCTGAGAAACCTGGCCTTGCAGATAGAGGTAGCAGATGGGAGGCAGCACGACCATGGTGGTGGCAGTCTGGAACAGCTTCAGCCGGGACAGTACCCTGCAGTACTTAATCCCCGGAAACCGGTACACCAGTTTGAACTCTTCTGTTTTCTCATCCCCAGCCTTCTGTCGGACCACAGCAGCAGCGGCCGAATGGCACAGACACACAGATGGCTCTTGCCGTCTCCCAAGATAATTATTAACACCATTAACTTGCCAGTTGTGTGACTGCAAACACTCCCATGTACCAAAAAACCAGGATGGGCGAGCAGCTTCCTTTTCCCATGACCTTGTCCAGAGCTTGTTTTGTAGACCTCTCCCAAAAGACGGCACCGTGCAGACTTTAGTCCTAATTCTGCAAAGCCTGGCCTACAAGGAAATATTCCCACAGGTCACCATAAGTCTTCCTTACAACCCAATCACAAGCAGCTCAGCACCTGTTCCTTGGCCACCTGAGAACAGCAAGCAGAAGCCTCCCCGCCGCAGCGTAACCTTGTAGATTCATAGAATGGTCTAGGTTGGAAGGG